>NW_015694835.1:0-225 GCF_001515625.1 Sinocyclocheilus rhinocerous
CACCCCACTTTGTTCCGGGACCTCGCAATTTACAAATTAAGCACTAGATATGGCTGAATATGACGATTAAACTTCAAAAAAGGCTATGATTTCATTAAATAAACACGAGCGCTGCAGGTTCAAAGTCCGGTGCTGCTGCTTTGTGTTCTACTGTTACCGGGGAAACAGTTCTATTTCTACCAAACGTGCCACCTGTTGGCAGAGAATGAGCATTTTCAATAAAAC
>NW_015694836.1:0-225 GCF_001515625.1 Sinocyclocheilus rhinocerous
CAAATTCCGAGTATGGTGACCTTTATGTCACCATACTTGGCCACATGTCACTTCACTTCATAAAGCTATTGTATAGTGTTGTTATTGTTAAATAATATGGTCAATACTCGACTTCTGCAGTGTTTAGTATTATTTATATACTATTATAGTATTTATTATAAATCAAGGCAACATTTCTAATTTTCATTTTAAATTTAAGTGTTATAATATTTTAATTGTAATGTA
>NW_015694837.1:0-225 GCF_001515625.1 Sinocyclocheilus rhinocerous
TCACAAATTCTCCCCACCATATAAAAAACTGTGGTCTTTATAGTGCATTATTCGCCAAACAAAAAGGTCAATGAACTGCAAGTGTCAATTAAATAAGTCTTTTGATAATGGAAAAAAAGGGAAAAACTTCCACTGACAACCGTACAACAGCTTGAAATTAAAACAGTAGAGCAAATTCAAATTACCAGCCCTTAGAAATAGATAATGGGGCTGGCAAGAGTAATG
>NW_015694838.1:0-225 GCF_001515625.1 Sinocyclocheilus rhinocerous
CTTAAGTCCTACTTAAGTGGGTTAAAGACTCTAAAGTTCAGCTAACTGCATTTAATATAAATTTGAACTATAATGTGTTTTAATTTAATTGCAATTAACACACAATTACATGTCAGAAAGCATTGCTTAGTTCACACTGAAGTTTATTCTTTTAAAGTATATTATTTCTGTAATAAGTACATTTTTGTCCTTGTGGTTTATACATTATTTCAGATGTTGATGTGA
>NW_015694839.1:0-225 GCF_001515625.1 Sinocyclocheilus rhinocerous
ATCATATTAGAATGTTTTCTGAAGGATCATGTGACACTGAAGACTTCAGTAATGATGCTGATAATTCAGCTTGGCCATTACAGGAATAAATGACATTTTAAATGTAATAAAATAGAAAGGTTTTTACTGTACTTCTGGTCAAATAAATGCAGCCTCGATGAGCATAAGAAACTTTCTTTCAAAATATATGTGGGTCAAAGACGAAAAAGGGTTTAAGCATAAAAA
>NW_015694840.1:0-225 GCF_001515625.1 Sinocyclocheilus rhinocerous
CACCGGCATGACAGCTGACATAAATAAGGATCGGGTTTAGGAGAGTTGATACCGATCAGTTAAAATATTGCTTGATTGGCCCTGATCCCAGTACTTGTTTTCCTGAGGATCTCTGATAAAAGAGTGAATGTGCTGGTAAGATACCATCAGTTTTCTTGTTCAGTTCTTCTCTCAGTTGCGTCTCTAAAGCCCTATTCGCACGGGATTAGTATTACCTGGTGACCT
>NW_015694841.1:0-225 GCF_001515625.1 Sinocyclocheilus rhinocerous
GATGTTACTATCTATAAAAAATCCCAATGGAGAAATACATTACTTTAATTACACTGTGGTACAGCGTTGCCATATGGTAACATTGCTATTTTCTCAATTTAGAGTAAAACTATGTTAGACAATGTTGATTTATATGTAATTTACTAACCAAAGATGATGCAAAAAAAATAAAAAATCCCCCTTAAGAAGAGATTTTCAGAAATGAGGTTAACAGAGCAATTTCTG
>NW_015694842.1:0-225 GCF_001515625.1 Sinocyclocheilus rhinocerous
CACCCATCTGTTGAGCATGTCCCGAAAAACATCATTCATGAAGGATTGAAAGACCGAGGGACTGTTTGCCAGGCCGAAGGGCATAACCCGGTACTCGTAGTGCCCACTAGTGGTGGAGAATGCCGTCTTCCATTCGTCCCCCTCTCGAATACGGACTAAGTTGTAGGCATTGCGTAGATCTAATTTGGTGTAGTATTTGGCCTGGCGGAGCTGTTCTAGCGCTGC
>NW_015694843.1:0-225 GCF_001515625.1 Sinocyclocheilus rhinocerous
CATCAGAGCTGGAGAGAAAAGCTCTGTGAGACAAACCTAGACAAGACTCACCAGCATAAAAGGCAAAGATTTACTTCTGTTTTAAAGATTTTGCTTATCTCCAATTCTCTCTGCAGAACTTTCTTGTTTTGACAAGAGCGTTTGAAAACTGTGTCTATTATGTTGACATAAAACTTGCCATAATAGATAGTTATTTTGGAATTGTATGGATTTTAAAATGTATAG
>NW_015694844.1:0-225 GCF_001515625.1 Sinocyclocheilus rhinocerous
TGTCATTCACATGCAATATGCATGCATATTTAATTCTTCATTCCCGGAATGCATAGCAACAATCTCAGATGAGTCCAGTGAATTATTGATTATAAGCATTTCATTCAACAAAAAAGTTTATCTATGCATTATAAATAAAAATTAATTATTAAAGAAAATCATATGGGTCTACTTCATTATGTTTGCCTAATAATGTATTAGGCTTGCACTGTAAGTGAAATAAGC
>NW_015694845.1:0-225 GCF_001515625.1 Sinocyclocheilus rhinocerous
TGTTATGAATGATTACGTTATGAATGATTACGTTTCTTCCAAAACATAATCATTCATACCATATTGTTGTTGCGCACATACTTTCAGTTTTTGAATGCAAAGTCAAAAATTATACTCGCTCATATCACGGCTTCCATCCATTTCATTACAAAACCTCATTTTACACTCATTGATTATGGCGTGATTCATTTGAATGTTTGCCATGGTAACACAATGCTATTTCTA
>NW_015694846.1:0-225 GCF_001515625.1 Sinocyclocheilus rhinocerous
CGCGCCCCGCCCCGCAGTGTTCAGCGCGCATGTTTCACTCTCCTCATCACTACGCGGTTTGACGCTCCGCTCAATATTCCGATCTATGAATGGCCGTTCCGCTTGTGTACTGTTCATGCTCATCGGAAAAGCAAAGTCTGCTCAAATAACAGTCTGACAGGAAATTTCTATGCAGTATAAGCCTACTTGTTCCGGTTTGCAGTAGCGCTGCTGTGCTGTAACATG
>NW_015694847.1:0-225 GCF_001515625.1 Sinocyclocheilus rhinocerous
AATATGTATATACATTTTAAATATCACAAACATGACTAAATAATAATATATCATTTAATAATTAAATAACTATATGTGCATACGCCTGCATATAAGTCATAGAACAGAAGAGTATTAATAATATGATTTTAAACAGATGAGGAAATAAAATGGGTTGAATCCAAGCAGCAATAAAAAATAATAAATACACAAATAAATTGTTTAGGTTAAGTACATCTGTCTCTG
>NW_015694848.1:0-225 GCF_001515625.1 Sinocyclocheilus rhinocerous
AGCGCCACTAAATTTTGCCAACATGGCTCAAGAACATGGCTGAAGAATTTCACCCAAAAAAAAAAATTCAGGTCCTGGTAGTCATTGACTTCCATAGTATTCTATGGAAATCAATGGCTACCAGCACCTGTTTGGTTACTAGCATTCTTCAAAATATCTTCTATTGTGTTCAAAAATTCGTACAGGTTTGGGCCAACTTGAGGGGAGTAAATGATTACAGAATTT
>NW_015694849.1:0-225 GCF_001515625.1 Sinocyclocheilus rhinocerous
ATTTTGTGATAAATTATTAAATTGATTAATATAATTTTTTTTTTTATTAAGTTTTATTTCCAGCATTATTTAAAAACATTTATTTATTGATTGTTTGTTTGATTGTAGTTATGTGTTGTTATTACAGACAAAACATACTAATAATACAAGTACTGGCCCAATTTATTCTCAATACATCTTTAGCATTTATTGAGAAAATATGTTTTTAAATAATTTTTGATTTTG
>NW_015694850.1:0-225 GCF_001515625.1 Sinocyclocheilus rhinocerous
CAGCTCTCTGCCTTAAAACACTTCAAATATTTAGCAAACACATTCACAGTGCATGCTGGGAAAGGCGCGGATGAGTCTCGGCTGAGCCGCCGTTATAAATCACCTCATCAGAGAATGAAATTAACACCGATTCTTGCAGGCAATTTCTCAATTTCCAATGCTAATTACGCTTTTCTCTTCACTTTTAAATTCCGTACCACCTGTTTCGGGAAAGACATCTTAGGC
>NW_015694851.1:0-225 GCF_001515625.1 Sinocyclocheilus rhinocerous
CAGCAGGTAAATTAGGCTGCTGTCCCTTTAAGAGGGACTGCACGGATCCAATATACTGAAACACACCCGACTGTTTCCGTTTATTTAACACATAACCGACTGTTTACGTGAATACTGCACACGATGGGCATTCTGACATAATTGTATGCTTGCGTATCAAGCACGAAAGAGATCTGTTTTTGCGATCGCATGCTGTCTGAGAGGCGCTGTGGAAAACACGATATA
>NW_015694852.1:0-225 GCF_001515625.1 Sinocyclocheilus rhinocerous
ACAGCCACTGGCCTTTGTTTCCCTGTGATCTGTGAATTCCTCTTTTAGCACAGGCCTGTTTACTGTGCTGTTATTTTGGAGAGCAGCGCACAGCACGAGACCCAAATAATGGCTGCATGTAAAAACACACATCATCATCCCCCCTGTACATTTCCTTTTCTCTGTGTCAGTGCCATGTATTTACGCAGTTAGAGCGTTTCTCAGGAAGTGTGTTGTAGTAATTAG
>NW_015694853.1:0-225 GCF_001515625.1 Sinocyclocheilus rhinocerous
CACGTCCACACACCTTTTACACCGTCTTACTCAATTTCCTTTTTAGTAAAGGAAATTAAAGTATAATGTAATTTGTTTTTAAATATTTTATTAACTATAAAACTTGTGCACTTGTAGCACTTGTGCCAATTCAGAAGGAAAACTTTGGCTTGTTGGGGTAATATTTCTGTCCACTGACAGCAATGTAAACATCTCAATTGCATTGTCTGTAAATTTGCAACAAAC
>NW_015694854.1:0-225 GCF_001515625.1 Sinocyclocheilus rhinocerous
AGCCATTACTCCAGTCTTAAGTGTCACATGATCCTTCAGAAATCAATCGAATATGCTGATTTATTATCAGTGTTGGAAACCATAGTTAGCCAGCTGCCAGCATTTATTCAAAATAGAATATTTTGTTACAATATTAGTCTTTACTATCACTTTTTTTCAATGTAACATCTTTGCTGAATTAAAGTATTCATTTCTTATAAATAAAGAAAAAAATCGCACCCTATA
>NW_015694855.1:0-225 GCF_001515625.1 Sinocyclocheilus rhinocerous
AGGCTGCATTTATTTGATCAAAATACAGTAAAACAGTAATATTGAGGGATATTATTACAATTAAAAATAATATTTTAAAATGTAACTTATGCTTGTGGTGGCAAAGCTGAATTTCAAGCATTTTAATATGCTGATTTTTGTGTTTAAAAATATTCACTGTTATTATTATAACGTTGAAAATAGTTGTGCTGCAAACTAATACATTTTTTTTTCCTTAATGGATTT
>NW_015694856.1:0-225 GCF_001515625.1 Sinocyclocheilus rhinocerous
ACAATTACATAATAATGTAGTCATAATTTAAGCAGTAAATTAATTAAAAAATCATCCCAACCATGCAGAATTGTCAAAAATGTGATTCAGAATGACTGCTCGAGGCACACCAATATATACTGAAGAGTTCTTCAGAAACAAATAAAATAATTTTATATATATTCAACATTCAGAGACGCCACAATGAGCTCAAAGTGGCAAAAAAACATCAGTGCAAAAAAAAAA
>NW_015694857.1:0-225 GCF_001515625.1 Sinocyclocheilus rhinocerous
CATTTGGACAACTTTAAAGGCGACTTTCTCAATATTTTGAATTTTATTTTATTTTTTACCCTAAGATTCCAGATTTTCAAATAGCTGTATCTTGACCAAATATTATCGTAACAATATCCATTTTCCATATATTAATGGAAAACATATTTATTCAGCTTTAAGATTATGGATACATCTCCATTTTTTTTTTTAATTGACCTTTATGACTGGTTTTGTGGTCCAGGG
>NW_015694858.1:0-225 GCF_001515625.1 Sinocyclocheilus rhinocerous
CAGGGATTTTTGGAAAGTTTCCGGAAATTTTCCACCCCTTTGCAATCCTACTCTTAACTCATTGCAATCCTACTCATTTTTGTCTGAAAATGTTCATAATTGGCATAAAAATGTTATTCCGCTGCATTGCTTTTCCATAGTTTTTCCATAGACAGATGGCATTGATTGTTGCACGTCTTTTTCACCAACTTGCGCATGACATGGCGTTAAAGTAAAAAAAAAAAA
>NW_015694859.1:0-225 GCF_001515625.1 Sinocyclocheilus rhinocerous
AACTAAAATTAAAACAGGCCGCCAAAAACAACACTACTCTAACGTTCTCTCTTCTTTATATTCAATCTACTTGTTTTCTTTTTATTTATTACAAAAAATTATCCTCTAACACTAACATTCTCTATTCTTCTATTCTTTCGACTTTTCTTTATATTTAATAAAAAAAATGACCCTCTAACCCAGGGGTAGGCAACGTTGGTCCTGGAGTGCCGATGTCCTGCAGAG
>NW_015694860.1:0-225 GCF_001515625.1 Sinocyclocheilus rhinocerous
CCACGGGGAAGAATGGCAGGCTCCGGCGTGGAGGTGGTGGCCTCGACCGCAGAAAGCGTTCATCCAGCTTGCTTTTCTGCGGCTCGGTCTGTTTCTTGGCGGGCCAATCGATGTTCAACATGGCCACGGCACGAGTAACCACCTCCACTAGCTCCTCATACTGAGGCGATTGAGGGGGCGAATCCTCATCGACGCCCTCCACGTCAACCTCCTCGGAGGAAGACA
>NW_015694861.1:0-225 GCF_001515625.1 Sinocyclocheilus rhinocerous
CAGGCTTCGCTTATCCTGTGCGAATGCACCACACGAAATTCAGATATGGGGGGGGTAATTTCAAAATCACACAAGGTCCCCAGATAATTCTAATCCCATGCGAATAGGGCTTTAGACTTGCTCTCAGGGTCCATTGTCACCTGCCAGTAACCACTGTTCAAATCAATAGTGGAAAAGATTACTGCTCCTGAGAGAGACTCTAAGATCTCTGTGATGTTGGGCAAA
>NW_015694862.1:0-225 GCF_001515625.1 Sinocyclocheilus rhinocerous
TCACCGTATGAATAACTGCAGCACAGCAACAAACACTTCACACGATGCTGACAGATTAATAAACACCCGTCTATCCCATAATGCTCCAGTGATCCATAGCAGCAGATGTGCATAGCAGCGTTTGTGATAGGCCTGTCCATGCAGAAACACAGGCTCTCGATCTCTCCTCACAAACCAGTATAAAACACAGATGCTTGCTGTCAATACTTCATTAAGACACTCATA
>NW_015694863.1:0-225 GCF_001515625.1 Sinocyclocheilus rhinocerous
CCATGATATTCATCCAGTATTACTGACCAATGACTGACTGATGCTGGCAGATGGACACATTTCATGGCACTGTAGAAACTCTGATATGTGTACACTGTAGTTTCTTCACAAGATGTACAAATAAATCATGATACTAAAACATTGCACATTTGTTGCAGTGGAAAAGAAATATCAGTATCACCTCAAACTGTCATTAGGGCTACGAAAAGTAACAAAAAAAAAAAA
>NW_015694864.1:0-225 GCF_001515625.1 Sinocyclocheilus rhinocerous
AAACTTCAAAAAGAGCTCAGATTTATTATCAGTATATTACATTACAACCTGTATTATATGTTTGGAAGAGACTATTCGTAATTTAATTTATTTTCCCACTTGCATGGAATAATTTGTCCTATTTTAACCTTATAAGCTAGTTACAATCCACTGCCATTGTATGAGAAGAACTCTATTCTGTTTTACAGAAAAAAAGAAAGCAATACATGTTTAGAACAACTTGAG
>NW_015694865.1:0-225 GCF_001515625.1 Sinocyclocheilus rhinocerous
CCATATTGAGTAAATAGCATAATATATAATAGAATTACACAATATTAGTAACTGGGTACACTGTAAAAAAAAAAAAGTCTGTGATTTTAATGGGGGCCTCCAACATGAATTTAGCCTAGGGCAGTGCTTCTCAAACTGGGGTACGTGAGGTGACGGAGGGGGTACGTGAACACAATTCTAAATTTTGGCATTCATTTAATTCTACCCCAACTTAAAGTAACATTA
>NW_015694866.1:0-225 GCF_001515625.1 Sinocyclocheilus rhinocerous
CCTTCAGGGTATAAAAAGTGCAGAGAATACAGAGTCAAGACCAAGGGCATAACCTCGCTACAACTGAACAATACGCAAGGGTGAGGGATTGAGTGTGTTCTTAGTTGATGAGGACAAGAAATGCCATGTAGTGCACGATACACAGTATTGTTCAAACGTGAGTCCATACTGAAATAAATGAAATACATTTATTCTGAAATAAACTGAATTTTACGATTTTTTAAA
>NW_015694867.1:0-225 GCF_001515625.1 Sinocyclocheilus rhinocerous
CACGGTTCGGTATGGTTTCGGTACAGCAGGGGGAAAAACTAAACATAAAATGGATTTTTATTTGAATTATTAAATAGTTCAATTATAACAAAAATTTTCTTAGGGATAAAAATGACCTCAGCTTATGTGCTAAACTACAGCCCTTTTACATTACTAAAAAATGCTAGGCTTTTTTTGCAGCCCAACTTTGGGTCAAATATGGACTAACCCAACTTTTGGGCTAAA
>NW_015694868.1:0-225 GCF_001515625.1 Sinocyclocheilus rhinocerous
ATGAGTTGACATTAACATTCACTGTTATCATGTGATTAATGCATTGCTGTGATTGTAATTGATGTAAACTCATGTAAAGAGAATATTGAGATTGTAAACATGATTGTTCATAATTAGTCATAATCATAGAGCAACCCACTAATTCAGACATTTAGATTGTATTAGGATAAATTACCTGGTTTTTTGGCTTTTTCAAAAATCACAGATATAGATTTTTATATATTA
>NW_015694869.1:0-225 GCF_001515625.1 Sinocyclocheilus rhinocerous
AACGTCATATTTAGGAACTGGAATGCGAATTTACCAGGGGAACCCCGACTGATAGCGTGTATTTTATACCCCAGAACTAGAACCCTGCATCGTCCTCAAATTTAGGCCCTAGCCTGGCCCTGGCCCTGGCCCGAGACACTCAGGCCCGTGTTCGACAGCTTATCAACTTATGTTAAATACAAGTTTTTGTTTTTTTAAAGTAACGACCAAACGGCCAGCGGCAGA
>NW_015694870.1:0-225 GCF_001515625.1 Sinocyclocheilus rhinocerous
AATACAGACATACCAATGGAAAAGTGCAACTTTTCAGCTCTCTGTCTTTCTGTTTGGGCAAAAGAAGGCCATGTTCATTCCTCATTCATCAGGACTGGTTTGACTGGCTTGCTGTGACTGATTTTCTTGCGTTTTTGGTCTTCAGCTGCAAAACAAGAAAATAAATATTGACCCCATGTTTAATTATTATTGTTGTTTAAACATAAATTAAGCAGTTAATAATAA
>NW_015694871.1:0-225 GCF_001515625.1 Sinocyclocheilus rhinocerous
CCCAATAATGAAAATTTTGTCATCATTTACTCGCCCTCAAGAATTTCCAAAACTGTTGACCACAAAAGAAGATACTGTGAAGAATGTTGCTAACCAAACAGTTGATGTTAGCCATCGACTTCCATAATATTTTTTGTTTTGTTTTTTGTTTTCAACAGAAGGTTTGAAAAAAACCTTGAGGGTAAGTAAATGATGACAGAATCTTCATTTTTGGGTGAACTATCC
>NW_015694872.1:0-225 GCF_001515625.1 Sinocyclocheilus rhinocerous
CCAATCTTGGATCTGCATGTCTTGAACCAGGCCCTTTGCCGGTTAACGTTTAAGATGTTAACGCAGAAATGCATCTTCGGGTGCATCCGTCCACGAGATTGGTTTGCAGCGATTGACCTGAAGGATGTGTACTTTCAGGTGTCGATCCTTCCGCGCCACAGACCATTTCTGTGGTTTGCATTCGAAGGATGAGCATATCAGTACGAGGTCCTGCCCTCCGGGCTG
>NW_015694873.1:0-225 GCF_001515625.1 Sinocyclocheilus rhinocerous
CCCTTTCTTCCAAACACCTGCAAACTCACATTCAGATCTCCCTCGGTCTAATCATCAAACGATGGACAGAACCAAGTCCCCGCCAAACATTTTTTTCTTTTTCAATATTCTGTTTGACTCTGATGTGCATCACAAATAGAAAATAAATGATCTGTCGCTTCTTTGTTACATTTCAACTTCAAATTAAAGATGGACAGAGAAAATATAGAATAGCATTATAAAAGA
>NW_015694874.1:0-225 GCF_001515625.1 Sinocyclocheilus rhinocerous
CCCAGAGAGGGCTTCTGTTCCCGAGTTTAGCCCAGAGAGGACTCCTGTTCCTGAAGTTGGCCCAGAGAGGGCTTCCATTCCCAAGATCGGCCCAGAGAGGCCTCCTGTTCATAAGTTTGGCCCAGAGAGGGCTCCCGTTCCTGAGTCCATCCCCGAGTGGGCTCGTGTCCCCGAGTCCAGCACAGAGAGGGCTTCCGTTCCCAAGTTCGGCCCAGGGAGGGCTTC
>NW_015694875.1:0-225 GCF_001515625.1 Sinocyclocheilus rhinocerous
CCTAAAGTTCCTCATTTGCAGGAGTACAAAGTCTCTAGGTTTGACTGACAGGTCCACTTCAATATCCGGTCTCCTCCATTCTCCAACCGGTGGAGTTCTTCCCGAACTTGTAGACGAGTCTCCGTCCATCAACTCTCTCCAGAATCTCTCGTTTGTAGTAATACCTGTAGGAAAAGCAAGCATTCGGATTATTCCACTGTCCTAGCATCGATCGAAACAAACCCC
>NW_015694876.1:0-225 GCF_001515625.1 Sinocyclocheilus rhinocerous
CCTATGAAATGCTTAAGAAATAGAGGCAAAGAAAGGAGTGTTTTTTAAACAACGCTGACATGGCATGCAGATGGCTTGTGTGCTTCCATTTTTCATTCCAGTGTCTGAATGACTGCATGTAGCTTATAGAGTATATCTGTAGAACAACCAAATGTAGTCGGAGAACAGAATGTATTCAGTGATTCAAAACACCCAGCTGACAGGTTCAGCCTTGTACAGAACACA
>NW_015694877.1:0-225 GCF_001515625.1 Sinocyclocheilus rhinocerous
CCTCCAGGGTGAGCTTAATGGCCAGTAACTCACGATTCCCAATGTCGTAGTTCTGCTCCGCGGGGGAAAGCTTCTTGAAGTACGAACATGGATGGAGTACTGGTGGTTCAACCTTTCTCTGTGATAATATCTATGGTAACCTATGGTAGAGGCGTCTACATCAACCACGAAGGGGAGCGAAGGATCAGGTTAAAGGATCAGAGTGACCTCTGGTGTTTGGTAGCG
>NW_015694878.1:0-225 GCF_001515625.1 Sinocyclocheilus rhinocerous
CCAAATGAATTTAATTAAATTAAAAAATAGATTTTAGAATAGGCCAATGTACTCTTTTAACTTCAATAGTGCATTAATGTCGCTTGCCCGCGTATGAAATTTGAATGACTATTAATAATCTCCCAATTAAAGCTGCCACTAAAAGGAAACAACTTGGTAACATTTCAGATGATGATGATGATGATAATAATAATAATAATAACAATAATAATAATAATAATAATA
>NW_015694879.1:0-225 GCF_001515625.1 Sinocyclocheilus rhinocerous
AGTATGGGTCACCATACTTGGCCACATGTCACGTCACTTCATGTCTGCTCTGTGTGTTTTCTTCCTGTCTGGTGTCTCTCAGAGGTTACGACTCTGAACTACATGCTGATCTCAGAGCGACAGAAACTGAGATGGAGGAACAGAGAGAGAGAGACACTTACTTTCAAACGTCACCCTCCTCTTCTCTGAAAGAGCAGAAGAGAAACAGCTCTCAGATTTGACGGA
>NW_015694880.1:0-225 GCF_001515625.1 Sinocyclocheilus rhinocerous
TTAAACCAAGGTCCTGACTCTCTGTGGTCACTAAAAATCCCATGGTACATCTCATAAAGAGTAGGGGGGTATCCCCGGGGTCCTGGCCAAATTCCCTCCACTGGCCCATGTCAATCCTAATAAACTCCTAATAATCCCCATCCATTGAACTGACTCTATCACTCTCTCCTCTCCACCTGATGCTGGTGTGTGGTGAGCGCACTGGCGCCATTGCCCTGTGGCTGC
>NW_015694881.1:0-225 GCF_001515625.1 Sinocyclocheilus rhinocerous
TACCAGAACCAGACTTGCAAAGAACTAGAGGTGAGACCCAAAGGCGATTAATCACAAATGTTTGAGTTCCTTTACTTTCTTTATCAGCCAAGTCAGTGCCTTGCCCTGTTGTTATCTGGTACACACACTTGCCTTTAAAGGAGTAAGAACTACAGGCGTGTTTCTCAAGGATGTGAGACTTGAGTGAGTGATCGGCAAATCAACAAGGCTAAAGGTCTTCTCAGC
>NW_015694882.1:0-225 GCF_001515625.1 Sinocyclocheilus rhinocerous
CCTCTACGTACATAAATATTAAACGGACGGTAACCTAAAAATGGCAACATCAAAATTAACCGGTTAAAGCTGAATCTACCTAAATATAATAATTTTGCACCAACAAAACTACTTTATATGGGTTAAATCATGTTGAAATATCTCTTTAAAGTAACCACCTCTTGCATTATACTTTATATAATTTTTTTGATTCTCTGACTATTAACATAGGTTAATGGAGGGGTT
>NW_015694883.1:0-225 GCF_001515625.1 Sinocyclocheilus rhinocerous
CCTTAAAGCCAGGTACTGTGATTGTATTGAATAAAAATACCACTGAACTGCGACTGGAACGCCATAGTGCCATGTACAAAATACTTTTGCTACTTTTTTTAATTACTTTTTGTAAATAGGGGGTGGAGAATTTATCAGTTTCTCCCGAGCATCTGACTGACTTCAGTGTTGTGTTTTCCAGATGAGCAAGGTGACCATGAGACCGCACAAACGGAGCCATTGCAG
>NW_015694884.1:0-225 GCF_001515625.1 Sinocyclocheilus rhinocerous
CCTTGTTGCGCTACGTATGCTCTCCAGAATTGTGTGCAAAACCTTCCTGCCGAATTTCAAGATGTCAAGTCCTCTGTTCTGCATTCCTTTTATGTGGATAATTGCTTGCAAAGCTTTCCAAATAATCAAGAAGCAAAAGAGATGCTTATGAACCTGCGTTCTTTGTTAGCGGAAGGTGGGTTTGAGATTCGGCAATGGGCCAGCAATCAGATTTCTGTGGTAGAT
>NW_015694885.1:0-225 GCF_001515625.1 Sinocyclocheilus rhinocerous
AACAAGGCATCAGTTTAATGTCGGGTTTTGTCGTGTCGTGTCGCGCCGCATCCAGTGTAGACAGCGTCACTGATTATAATGGTTTCTACTGTATTTACAGTTCTACTGTATTTACATATGCATTGTCTACGGTGTAGACACGGCTATTTCTGCTATTGTATTCTCATTTTGTGAAAGTAAGCTATTAATTTCCCAGATAGCAAGCACAATCGGGCCGATTCTGGC
>NW_015694886.1:0-225 GCF_001515625.1 Sinocyclocheilus rhinocerous
CTTTAAAATACCATATGACCTGCTCTTTAAGTTTTTTTAAGGACCCGGCCACCCAGGAAGTTAACTGACTCCTAGTAACTTGTTGCCACCTACTGGCATAAGGATGTAACCTGCAGAAAGACATATATTTAAATATAATGGTAGCAAATCAAATAATCGAAATCAAACCTTTTTAGTTGAATTTGTTTAAAAAATCACACATAAAAAATACTTTAAAAAAAATAA
>NW_015694887.1:0-225 GCF_001515625.1 Sinocyclocheilus rhinocerous
CCTGTCAATCAAACTTCCTGCGAAGGGTCAATTGTGCCAATTTTTGTTCTACATGCAAAGAAAGAATTGTGCCAGATTCAAATAAGAAGAGTTTTTTTTCTTTCTTTTTTTTAAATTATATTTTGGCCTTTTCCTAACCCTCCTAAGTTATTGTACGGTGTCAGAAGACTTGTATATAGACCACAGAAAGTAGTATGCACCTAACCTTTTTGGAATTTGAATTGG
>NW_015694888.1:0-225 GCF_001515625.1 Sinocyclocheilus rhinocerous
CCGATATATATTTCCCTTTGTTTTGAAACAACACCAAGTCTCTCCACGTTCACATTTTTTTCCTTTATCGGCCAGTTCTGATAACGTTCTGATAATATCGTGCATCCCTAGTTTAGAGTGTTTTTTTGAGCTCAGATTTCCTGTTTGCTCCTGTCAAACACTCACCAGGTTCTTGGGCAGTTTGGGCTGAACTGGTTCTGGTTTATTCCGCTGAGCAGCGCCACC
>NW_015694889.1:0-225 GCF_001515625.1 Sinocyclocheilus rhinocerous
AAAGCATTGTTAGCCAACTATGGTCGCAAGTTCCGTCATTACCAATATAGTTATATATTACCAGTATATAAACTATTCAGTGTTTAAAACCATAGTTAAAACAAACATTCACAAACAGTCTCGCAAACTTACGTGGTTGGAACTGCAGCTCTCGACCTGTGGTTAGAAGTATAGTTTCATGTTAGTAAGACATATGGACTTAAATTATGCACGGGCACAATAAGC
>NW_015694890.1:0-225 GCF_001515625.1 Sinocyclocheilus rhinocerous
CTAAAGTGTGTTTGTGAAAACGCACATTCGTTGTGGTTATGGACCCCTCTGGCTGACACTGTTTAGTGCTGTTTATTTTTGATTTTTTTGTCATTTCCTTCCTTTTATTTGTATAATTATTAAAAACAAACAAACAGTGCAAATAAATTGCATTTGTAAGACTTACAACCTTCATATCTCATTTTTTAAAACTATTTACTGAAACACAACCGCTTGGTACTTTTA
>NW_015694891.1:0-225 GCF_001515625.1 Sinocyclocheilus rhinocerous
ATTCGTTACGGAATGATAGCGTAATCTACCGGAAATAATGTAAAAGTACATGGTAGAGCGTATGGAGTCGGGTTTTTCCCCTTCGCTTTCCTCAGAAGTAGACTATAAACGCAGTTTTGGCACAGGGATCTTCTCCGCACAGGGTTAATCCCGCATTTCTATGCATGTGAGAGAGTGAGTGAAGAGATTTCTCAGCACCGCGCGCTGTTCCCCTCTAGAAGCGCG
>NW_015694892.1:0-225 GCF_001515625.1 Sinocyclocheilus rhinocerous
CCTGGAAAAGTCAGATTTTCCTGATATGTCACCTTTAAAATAGAAACTCCCTGTTTCCACAGACCACTTTCACTTCGGATTGACAGTACACCTCCTCAGAGGGTCACTCACACATTGTCCGGACTGTCTGATGTTATATTACAAAATATAAGTTGTTTAAAAACTCATATAGTACCTGTTCTGTCTTTGAATTTACATGTCTTTATAAAGGAAACTCCCTGTTTT
>NW_015694893.1:0-225 GCF_001515625.1 Sinocyclocheilus rhinocerous
CAGAGGGCGCACAATAAGACTCTGGCAAGCAACAGGAAGTAAAGTGAACCTGGGTTTCGTATTTGTCCTTCAGCATTCCTCACAATTGCCCGCTGTGCCGTTTCCTGGCTAAGGCCAAAGTGCCAACAGAAGACTACCGCCACTCCGATTGAATGCTGTTTTTTTTCTTAAAAAAACCCAAAAACATTTCATCGCCGTTTCATAACTAAAAACTCAGTTTATGTC
>NW_015694894.1:0-225 GCF_001515625.1 Sinocyclocheilus rhinocerous
CTGAAGCTCTTCACTCGGCTTAATAACACGAGCAAGGCAGCACAGAATAGGCTAAAAAACCCTCTACAATCTCTCACACAGACAAACATTACATGACATAATCAGAGCAACTCAATATGCTTTCAATAAACAAGGGCAAACTAAAAGGTCTTCTGAACGCTACCTTTGGAGAGTTTGGTTTAATTCTTTCTTCTCGTTCTCCACAACCAGCTCACTTCTTCTTCT
>NW_015694895.1:0-225 GCF_001515625.1 Sinocyclocheilus rhinocerous
CTACTGTGTAAATACGGCTGAGAATGCCTAAATATTGATTATAAATCCACCATTTTTAAGACTACCCCAACCCCAATGTCTGAAGAGGGTGAAAAATTGGGCATTGAAGGGTCTAGTTTTGTTCTGGGTCTTAGGCATAGACTATAAAATAAAGATGGACGGCACATCTTCACTTCCTTCCACTGCAGAGAAGTAAAGCCAAAATATCCCAAAGATGGGCACTAC
>NW_015694896.1:0-225 GCF_001515625.1 Sinocyclocheilus rhinocerous
ATTAATAAAAATCTGTAATAGTACATATAATAACACTGCTGTATTATAGAAGTATTATAGATAACAAAACCTGGCACTCAAAATTTTAATTTTTTCTATTCTATACTATTCTATGCTATTTCTATACTTTTTCTTTTTATATTCTATAGAAAAAGCAAGGAGGCATGTTGCCACTCTCATGATGTCCAGCCAGTTACAATGGTCTCCCTTGATGATATACGTCAC
>NW_015694897.1:0-225 GCF_001515625.1 Sinocyclocheilus rhinocerous
AGAGATGGTCCACATGCTGGAGGCGTATCCGTCGCAGTTACAGTCATCATAGCTACCACCGTCTCCGGAGGCCCACACATAGATGCTGCCTTTCCCACCTCGACCCTGTCGGACAGGCAAAAACGGCACGATTACGAGCAGCACTCATGCCTGCTACAGCTCAATAAGGAGCAGTCCACGCTGTAGGGATTTCTTAATACCACAAACCACAGGACTGTGATATGC
>NW_015694898.1:0-225 GCF_001515625.1 Sinocyclocheilus rhinocerous
CTCCAGTGTTTCTCATCTCTTTCTCATTGCTCTCCTGTGTTTCTCATTTCTTTCTCATCACGTTCTGGTGTTCCTTATCTTGTTCTTGACACTCTCTGGTGTTTCTCATCTCTTTCTCATCGCTCTCTGGAGTTTTTTCTTATCTTGTTCTCACTACTCTCTGGTGTTTCTCTTTTTTTCTCTCATCACTCTCCAGTGTTTCTCATCTCTTTCTCATCACTTTCT
>NW_015694899.1:0-225 GCF_001515625.1 Sinocyclocheilus rhinocerous
TACCTTATGTATTCAAAATTCACTGTGATTACTGACCATAACCCGTTACGGTACCTCTACTCAGCTAATCTTGGCGCAGTTGAGCAGCGCTGGGTAGCGCAGCTAGCCGAGTACGACTTTGAAGTATCCTATAAACCTGGCCGATACAACACGAATGCGGATGCGCTGTCAAGGATCCCATCAAGGGAGGAACCGGAGGAGGACGATGATGGAAAGGATTTCATC
>NW_015694900.1:0-225 GCF_001515625.1 Sinocyclocheilus rhinocerous
CTGTTAACTCAACATGTGCTTATGCACTTAACTCATTCTCTGTCTTTCTCATGTTCGTACGCACGCGCACACTTACGCTCAGCTCTAAAACCAAGCGAGCTGACCTAGGCTGCATTTTAGACATAGGCAGGCATCTTAATTATATGCTGCCTCTTAAGATGCCTTGTTTTAGACAAATTCTAAAGTAGAGATCGACCGATATATCGATTTACCGATATTTTTCCC
>NW_015694901.1:0-225 GCF_001515625.1 Sinocyclocheilus rhinocerous
CTCTCGACAGAGAGTCCGGGTTCTACAGCCGGTACTTCATCGTTCTGAAGAAGGATGGGTTACATCCGATTTTAGATCTGCGTTTGTTGAATCGCTCAGTCATGCGACTCAAGTTCAGAATGCTCACGATCAAACTGGTCGTGTCTCAAATCAGGTCAGAGGACTGGTTTGTGACGATAAATCTGAAGGACACATACTTCCATATATCCATCCTTCCTCAACACA
>NW_015694902.1:0-225 GCF_001515625.1 Sinocyclocheilus rhinocerous
ACCCCTTTGATGCCTGAAATCAAAGCCTTTTATTGTGTTCTCTTTAATTAAAAATGTCAAACAATGACCATGGTTCCCAAACACAATGGTTCCCAACCCTGGTCCTGGAGGCATCCCAACACTTCACATTTTGCATGTCTCCTTTCTCTGACACACCAAATTTCAGGTCTTTGAGTCTCTACTGATGACCTGAATCAGGTGTGTTTGATTAAGGAGACATGCAAA
>NW_015694903.1:0-225 GCF_001515625.1 Sinocyclocheilus rhinocerous
CCTGTAATTTCAAGTCAATCAGATCATTGCACACTGAGATATGGGCCTCCATGTGTTCACTGTCTGGCGGCCATTTTGAAAGCTGTCTAAAAACTTTTACCAAAAGAGGAGCCCCTTAAATGTGCATTTTTAGACGTTTGAGCCTTTATTTTGGGTAAGATTCACTACTTACTGTGAAATTAAAAGATTAATGTTTAGACTTTTGCTTATTATAACCTGGAACTT
>NW_015694904.1:0-225 GCF_001515625.1 Sinocyclocheilus rhinocerous
CTTAGGCCGTAACACTCCACCACCAAAAAGAAGAACCTAGTCTCCATTTTACAAAAGAGACAGGTTCTAGGTGAAGCTCACCAGTAAAAGCAAACAATGGGTGAATATATATACACATATAGAAACACACACATGCAACCCCAGTGAAACTTAGTGGAAAACAAACAATTACCTAGCCCTGAGAAAGCGCATCTGCCACGACGTTATCAGTTCCCTTCTTGTGGT
>NW_015694905.1:0-225 GCF_001515625.1 Sinocyclocheilus rhinocerous
CTAGTTAATAGTGAGAATTGGTCCCTATACTGAAGTGTTACCAATATTTCCAAAAAATGTACATATGATACTCCCCTACAAATTAGCCTATTAAAACAAAGCAGCTTACTAGGTTTTAGAAAGGAGCTATAGCAAACTCTGACTGTGTGGTGATGAATAAAGATAGTTGATCAAAAAGTGACAATGGTTGCATTGAGTTATCATCAGCATGATCAACTGAAATCA
>NW_015694906.1:0-225 GCF_001515625.1 Sinocyclocheilus rhinocerous
AACTGTTTATTATTTATGTAAAGAATTATTAGTGACCCCACTGGCCTTATGTTGCATCATTCACCTTTAACTTTGAGGCCACACCCTTCCCGCAGTCAAAGAACAGATGTTTTCTCGTGCTGACAGATAAGCAGATTTATGTGTGTGAGAAAATATCATATTTGGTGTTAAAAATAAATGACAGCGGATGAGAACAGTTCCTATTCTCAGGGTAGCAGCTGCACA
>NW_015694907.1:0-225 GCF_001515625.1 Sinocyclocheilus rhinocerous
CTTTAAAGAGTGGACAAATATTTATCAATGAGGTATGCGAACTTGCATCTTTCTGTGCTGGTTGGCAGATATTAAATAAATAAAATACAACACAACACAATATGCAATGCATAATTCAAAATACAAGTGCAGACTTCATATCTTGTCATTTTGCTTCTCAGTATATATTGACTTCGGAATTTTTTAGATAAATTGCATATTGAAAACATGACAAAAATACTGAGG
>NW_015694908.1:0-225 GCF_001515625.1 Sinocyclocheilus rhinocerous
CTTTCCCCAACACTGTCAGTGAGTAAACAAGTGTGGGTTAAGAGTCGAGGAAACATATTCGGATAAAGTTTTGAATTAAAGACTAATGCAGTGTTCACGACAACTCGGCGATTCTGCTCTCGTTTCAGTTTAAATTATTTTTTTAAATTCTAGCTTAATTCTAGTTTCAGACAGTATTTATTTCTGCGGCAACAGTCATAAATGCCAAAATGAAGCCATGTGCAG
>NW_015694909.1:0-225 GCF_001515625.1 Sinocyclocheilus rhinocerous
ATTATATTTATTTAAGTTTAAGTTATTTTAGTACACAAAATTAAACTAAATGAAAAAGTTAAAATAAAATAAATGTGAGTTTTTTATATTTTATGTCAGTTAAACTTTATTTTATTTCGAGTAAGAAAATTATTTTGAAATCAAAATTGTCTCCATTCAGGGAACGTGTACACAACACCGTTTTCAACTAAAAACTGAAACATTTTAATGCGTTTTGGCATTTAC
>NW_015694910.1:0-225 GCF_001515625.1 Sinocyclocheilus rhinocerous
CAACCACAGGGAAGAGAACAGAGAAGCCCACTCTTTCATCTAAGCACTCTCAGGTATCAAAGACCAACACACTGCCCCGTGTGAAGCTCGAACTCACTACCTTCAGATTATGAGACTGATGCACTGCCTAACTGCGCCAATGAAGCCTGTGAGTTGATGGGGCTGAACAGAGAATCATTCGCTTTTAGGTCCATGCTTTTAGGTGTAGCTCCAACAAGTCAGATC
>NW_015694911.1:0-225 GCF_001515625.1 Sinocyclocheilus rhinocerous
ATTTATGGTCTAATTTTCATTTTTGGGTGAACTAACCCTTTAAAGGGACTGTAAAATTCAGTAACTCACATTCATGTCGTTCCAAACCTGTGTGACTTACTTTCTTCTGTGAGACAGAAAAGCAGATATTTTGAAGAATGTTGGTTACCAAACATTTTAATTTGGAAATACTATGGAAGTCAATGGGTACCAAAACTTTTTGACGGCCAACATTTCATTGCCAGC
>NW_015694912.1:0-225 GCF_001515625.1 Sinocyclocheilus rhinocerous
CTTTTCTTGCTGAATACAGATAAAGCTAATACCTACATAAAATAAAAGCTTTTCAGTGAATAACCCCAAGCATTTTAAGGCTTTTTTATAGAATTTTTCACCCATTTAACACCATGAAAGAAACTTAGTACTACCTACTTCAGGCTGTGAAAGAAACCCCAAGAGCAAAAAAAGAAAAAAAAAAAAGGGATTCATTTTGTTCATTATAAACTAATAAAACACCAA
>NW_015694913.1:0-225 GCF_001515625.1 Sinocyclocheilus rhinocerous
CTTTTGTGAGCCACTTTAAGATTCTTATTTGGATTTTGTTTTGTTTTTTCAGACAGTGTGTAGAGCGTGGACTGGTAGCAAATTGGGAATCAGAGCTGGGATTTGAACTCGATACTCTGTGCACAGCATTGATGCATGAGTCTGAATCCAGTAAGCTGTTTCCAAGTGCACTGCTCAGCATGCCGTTTAAGTGAAAATCACTCTGTAGCATCTAACTTCCCTTTG
>NW_015694914.1:0-225 GCF_001515625.1 Sinocyclocheilus rhinocerous
CTTTTATATTGAAATAATTTCACATTCAATCTTCAAATTAATGTAGAAACAAAGACAGTATATTTTTTAATATTTGTTTAATGGCACCTTTTTTATGACTAAATACTACTGATGTCTCGGTGAAATAGTTTTTTTCCCCACTAATATTTAACGATTGACTAAAGCCATTCAACATTACAGTAGCTATAATTGAGAGCTATCAACTTTAACATTTATTAGACTTTT
>NW_015694915.1:0-225 GCF_001515625.1 Sinocyclocheilus rhinocerous
GTGCAGGTGACAGGGTTGTTTTTATATGTGATGTTGTGGGCCGACTGTAATCATATGGTCGCTCGGAAGTCTATGTATTGTTTATACACACATGGTTGTGCATGTGTGTGGCAATGATTTCTTGTTTGCAGCTGAAGTCTGGGTGCCAGTAAGATCTGTGTTGTGATTTGTGCAGGTAGCAAGACCCCAGACTGTGTTGGAGTGAGATGCACTGACTCCTGGCAA
>NW_015694916.1:0-225 GCF_001515625.1 Sinocyclocheilus rhinocerous
AATGTTGGTGCCCCCCTGTGGTGACACAAATTTAAGTATTTAAAGGGAGAGCGAATCAGTTTTCAACAGCTGTGAGCATAAAGTGCGTGCATGTTGCAGCCTAAAAAATGGAAAATAAACTGTTTTTTTTCAAAAAGAAATGACTGGACTGCTTGTACTGCTTGTTGATACTAGCCCCTGAAGGGTAGAAGTCAAGTTTAAAGTTCGAGGCTTCCACATATACAG
>NW_015694917.1:0-225 GCF_001515625.1 Sinocyclocheilus rhinocerous
CTTTTAGGTGAAAATAATTCTGATGTAAAAAGAAATCTCAAATGACAACATTCATGATCAATAATCAGGATTACAATTTTGAGCAAAATAATTGTGATTATCAGTTTAACCATTGTGTTTAAATATTTTATAACACTTCAATGACTAAAACTAAAATTACCAGACTTACAATCAACTAACCAGAATCTGAATCAGAATGAGCTTTATTGCCAGGTATGTTTACAC
>NW_015694918.1:0-225 GCF_001515625.1 Sinocyclocheilus rhinocerous
CTTGGTAGAGGATTTGTGGATGGCAGTGAAGCGTCATGACTGACGGAGGTTTGTCACATGACAGTTACAAAATGATGGATGTAATACATCCGAATTGCATTCATACTATATAAAACTATATATATATATATAAAAATGTTTTTAATGGTTGAAAAGTAATGAATTATCAAAAAAAAATAAAAAAAATAAAAAAACCTGAATCAGAGAGTATCCGATTCTGGACGC
>NW_015694919.1:0-225 GCF_001515625.1 Sinocyclocheilus rhinocerous
TTTACTGGACTTATTGCTTTAATATGCCAGACATGACAAAAATTTTATCATTTAACCTCAAAACTGTTCTGATAGAATAAATATCAGGTTTGTATTGAACATGTCAATAGAAAATTTAGTAACATGTTTTTTTATAATATATATTAGAAAGTTGTAATTTATTTGTCATATGGTGATGACTAAAAGAGCAAGTCGTTTGCATGAACCTTGCTACATAATTCAAAA
>NW_015694920.1:0-225 GCF_001515625.1 Sinocyclocheilus rhinocerous
GCCCAGCGCTGCCAGCACAGGCATGGACGCCGAACTCTTCCGCATCCTGTCAAGGCTGTCCAAGAGCTGGGTTGGGATTGGTCTCCACCGGAAGTGCCCACCCGCAGCCGCCTGGATGAATGGTTCTTGCCGGGGCGCAGTCAAGCCCCTTGTCAACGAGCCTCTCCATTCTTCCCTGAGGTCCATGAAGAGATCACCAGATCTTGGCGCGCCCCCTACTCGGCC
>NW_015694921.1:0-225 GCF_001515625.1 Sinocyclocheilus rhinocerous
CTCTCTAACCATTAGGCCACGACTTCCCTTTTGATGTGAAATGAAAACAAACATGTTCATCAAACACTAAACACCTCCTGCATTTATGAGCAATATCACAAAATGAGATTCAAAGGTTTCTTAAGCAATAAAGGAAAAGTTTATATGAGATTACAAGGAATCACACACACACACACACACAAATGTAAAAAAATATACATAAAAATAATACATGTCTGAAATAAA
>NW_015694922.1:0-225 GCF_001515625.1 Sinocyclocheilus rhinocerous
TCAGTATTGGCTGCAAAATTCCTGATCAGAGCATCCCTACTACTTAATATTTTTTGTAGAAATCACAAATCATTCAAATCATTATATTTTTAGGAGTTTATAATAAATCGAAAGTTGTGATCAATTTAATGCATCCTTGCTGAATAAAAGTATTCACATAAATACTTATTGACCCCAAACTTTTGAACAGTAGCGTACATTTTTAAAGGAACCCTTCCTCATGAG
>NW_015694923.1:0-225 GCF_001515625.1 Sinocyclocheilus rhinocerous
CTGTCCACCACCATGGCTTATGCTGGCCATCACTATAGCAGAGGTTAGAATGAACTTTACTATTGAAAATTATCAAAAGAAAAAAATATATATTTTCCACTGCTTCTATAAAACTTTTATGAGTTTTTTTTTTTTATTGAACCTCAAAACATAACAGCAGATACTTTGTTCCCACTTTATATAAGGTGATTTTAATTACTGTGTAGGCTACTTATGTTAAAAAAA
>NW_015694924.1:0-225 GCF_001515625.1 Sinocyclocheilus rhinocerous
GCTAGATGGTCCATCATTACTGGTCTCCTCTTCAACAAACTTAGGATTTGGCCTGCATTTTCTTTTACTCAGGAGTTTTGGAGACTGATGTTGTGTCCTCCTCATTAGTTTTTCTAGGGTGGACTGTCTCTCTGTGGGTAAAAAAGGGGAATACAAATAGTAGAATCTAAAACAAAAAAATCAACTAAGGCTATGACAATGACAACAACATAGGCTGACTATATT
>NW_015694925.1:0-225 GCF_001515625.1 Sinocyclocheilus rhinocerous
TGCACAAGCAAATGGTAAAGCAGAACGAGGAGTGCAGAGCGTTAAAC
Source organism: Sinocyclocheilus rhinocerous (assembly GCF_001515625.1). Lineage (NCBI taxonomy): Eukaryota > Metazoa > Chordata > Actinopteri > Cypriniformes > Cyprinidae > Sinocyclocheilus > Sinocyclocheilus rhinocerous. The sequence goes on from NW_015694925.1 coordinate 48, forward strand.
GACTGCTACAGAAAGCTGTGGAAGATGGATCAGATCCATACCTTGCTCTGTTGAACTATCGAGCATCTCCATTGGACTGTGGTTTATCTCCTGCTGAATTGTTGATGGGTCGTAAGTTGCGCACTACACTTCCATCTTTTTCTAAAGTGAAAGCAAACAAGCATTTGAAGCAGAGAAA
>NW_015694926.1:0-225 GCF_001515625.1 Sinocyclocheilus rhinocerous
CTGTTGTGCATCTCCAAGCAACACACAATTTCTGAAAGAATCCACATTTTGAAGGAATTGGGTAAACCAATGATTTAATGGCCCAATCATAAAGAGAGCTATTTACTTCATTCCTGAATGAATCAACAGTTTGAATGAATGAATGAATGAATTGAATAAATGAATGAATAAATTAACGGCTCAGTGACCTATTCATTAAGATATTTACCGCCACCTACTGGCAGT
>NW_015694927.1:0-225 GCF_001515625.1 Sinocyclocheilus rhinocerous
CGGGCTTCATAGAAAGTGTTACCGAGTTTTGTTTTAATAAACGGTACTCTATTCAAATGTTTTACAAAAACGATTAATGGTCATTGTTCACCATAGTGAGGTCTGAATTGTAAGGTTGAATGTACTGTTTGGGACTGTAAATGTTAACACACCATTTGTCCTTTTTTTTAAGGGATAAGCAGAACCAGTCTTACAAAACAGTGATATTTATTTTGCATGAATATA
>NW_015694928.1:0-225 GCF_001515625.1 Sinocyclocheilus rhinocerous
CGACACCATAGAATAATTCTGAAGGCTGTTTTTTATATACTTTATCTCTGATGTTACATTTTTTCCAGAGTTTTTTTAAAGGACGTGTAGAGGAACACAGGGGGAGATTATAAACGTAGATTGTAAACGTACGGGCAAAACACACATATAGCCTACTAAAAAGAGGGTAGTTTTGCTTACTAAGGTTTAAAGAAGTTTCAGATACTCTTACCGTTGTAAACTCAG
>NW_015694929.1:0-225 GCF_001515625.1 Sinocyclocheilus rhinocerous
ATCGATTTTTCTTTTATGCCAAAAATCATTAGGATATGAAGTAAAAGATCATGTTCCATGAAGATATTTCCCTATTTACCCTATGACTGGTTTTGTGGTCCAGGGTCACATATATGTATTAATTTTTTTGCTCAATTTTATTCATTTCTAATTATTTTATTGCATTTAAAAAAATACAAATTATGCAAATAACAGCTTTTTTTTTTTTACTTATAGCTAATATTC
>NW_015694930.1:0-225 GCF_001515625.1 Sinocyclocheilus rhinocerous
AAATGGGTTGTGCATAAAAGCCTTCCACTTTTTCATATCCAACCTATAAACATTATGCGCCAGAGAAACGAGGTGCAGCCATCTTAAGAATTTTGTCTTTGAACCTCCGTTTTTGCGGTAGCAGTCTATAGCATCGCTTTTGACGGAAACCAACAATAAATTACATTTTCTACCTATTATATTGTTTTATTAATGTCTACACCTACCACAACCCTACCCCTTACA
>NW_015694931.1:0-225 GCF_001515625.1 Sinocyclocheilus rhinocerous
CGATTCTCTTATTAATATTTGATATTGTCCTTTGTGTCAGAGCGCTGGAGTTTGTCAGAAATAGAACGGCGCATCAGTTTACTGTCATGGATTTGTCTTGTCGCGTCGCGCCGCATCCACAGCAGAGAACATCTCCTGGGTTCTATGAAGTGAATAATGTGCCGAAATTAAACAAACAATGTATTTTGCAAACAAACTTGATCTGCTTTGCAAAGGAAAACTCGA
>NW_015694932.1:0-225 GCF_001515625.1 Sinocyclocheilus rhinocerous
CGCATTGTTTCAGTACAGCGTTTTGAACCAACCAATCAGTTAAATGAATAAGTGAATTACTATCATCTACTGGCGGTTTAGTGTATTTAAAAGTATGATTTTTCCTCAGCATATCTTTTTTGTAGCCCTATAGTGCATTTTGATTTTTTTTTCTTTTTTTGTTAACTAATAATTTGACATTAAAAAAATATTGGCCTTTATTAAGGTAAATAACATCCTGGAGTA
>NW_015694933.1:0-225 GCF_001515625.1 Sinocyclocheilus rhinocerous
CTTTTACTTGAGTATATTTTTTCAGTACTCTTTCCACCACTGTTCGCGCACGAAGTTCCATTCTGAATCAAAAGATTTGAGAACCCACACCAAAGCTTCGGAGCACATATCGAGAATCATTTGAACGGAACTTCGGAGCGGATTCGCGAATCATTTTTCAAGATTTGTGAACCCGCTCTTCGAAGTCCTGATCTGAGTAATCATTAGCGAACCATAATTTCAGAT
>NW_015694934.1:0-225 GCF_001515625.1 Sinocyclocheilus rhinocerous
CGCGTAAATCAGTCTTAATTTTGCCTTCCCCATTAAAAAGCCGCCATTAAGACCCTCCTCGCCTCATTTCATCTTCTTCTTGTTTCACTTTTTCAATTTGTGCGAAAGGGGGAGTTCACTCATCATAAAATTTCACTTTGGCTGGCCTATCATTTGCATCTGAGCCAATAAATAGCAATTAGCATTAACAATTAAACCAGAGAGTGGAACCAATGCCCGCTCCCT
>NW_015694935.1:0-225 GCF_001515625.1 Sinocyclocheilus rhinocerous
CGTGTTTACTGTATAATGCGGAATGTTACGGAATTTAACAAAATGGTAATGACTAAATAAAAAGTAGCCTAGGTCAGTACACTTAAATCAAATGGTGATATATGGACTTCAGTGAATATTAAACGCAAAAAGACTATTTAAAAATTAATTCACACTGGTCTTGCTTCTTTGTGGTCTCTGTTTTCCTTTATCTTTCTGTATTCCTGTTAGTGAGTTTCTCGTGTA
>NW_015694936.1:0-225 GCF_001515625.1 Sinocyclocheilus rhinocerous
CGTTAAAAATAAAAAAATCTAAGATTACGAGATTAATATTTCGTCTTAATATTTTGAGAAAAAAGTCAAAATTACGAGAATAAAGTCGAAATTACAAGAATAAAGTCCAAATATTTTGAGAATAAAGTCAAAATTACGATAATAAAGTCAAAATTACGATAATAAAGTCAAAATTAAAAGAATTAAATCGTAGCAATTACGAGATTAAAGTTAGCCTAGAATATT
>NW_015694937.1:0-225 GCF_001515625.1 Sinocyclocheilus rhinocerous
CTGGAATCTGAGGGTGCAAAAAGATCAAAATATTGAGAAAATCGCGTTTAAAGTTGTCCAAATGAATAGTTCATATATATATATATGAAGAGTTCAAATGGAAAAGCCTTTTAGTGCCATCTGAAATTTTTGCCTAAAATTTGCATTTTTATCAGGCTCCTATGTTTAGGTTCAGTAATTTGTCCTTTTCTATGCAATTAAAGTGAAATAACTGAACATAAATAT
>NW_015694938.1:0-225 GCF_001515625.1 Sinocyclocheilus rhinocerous
ATGCTTGAACATGGTGTTCGTTATGGACAAACCGTGACTAGCACATAAATCCAATAACAACTCACCACTCGGGTTCAGATCAAGGAGGCTGTTCCTCCCAATCACGCCCCTCCAGGTGTCACTGTAGCTGCACACGTGGGCATTAAAGTCCCCCAGTAGAACGACAGAGTCCCCAGTGGAAGCGCTTTCCAGCACGCCCCCCAGGGACTCTAAAAAGGCCGGGTA
>NW_015694939.1:0-225 GCF_001515625.1 Sinocyclocheilus rhinocerous
CTGAAATGCAAATCAAATTCTAACCTTTATATAATGTGTTTTTTTTCTGGATTTTTTGGCTGATATTCTGTCTCTATGTGTTAAAATAAACAATATTTAAAATACATTTCTTTGTAAGTGGGCAAACTTACAAAATCAGCAGAGGATCAAATAAATATGTTCCCCACTGTACTATTGTATGGTGTGGTGCAGGAGAGAAACACGTATACAAAGAAGATTACAATA
>NW_015694940.1:0-225 GCF_001515625.1 Sinocyclocheilus rhinocerous
AGCACCTCTGAATGCCGTGCGCTTGCAGATCTCCAAGAGCTCCTGCTGTGTGAATCTCGTCCCAAATCGTCCTCTGATCATCAAGAATGGACTGAAAGCTCGAGTTGGGGGACGTTGCGTCTCCATTCGGCCTTCGGAGGATGGGGGACGATGGTCAACCCTACTGGAATGGCTGTGGATGAAACATCAGGACAGATTGTTGTGGTGCACGATGCTGATAAACGA
>NW_015694941.1:0-225 GCF_001515625.1 Sinocyclocheilus rhinocerous
CGGCTCGATCATGTCTTCGAACAGTTTCCAGCTGACACACACACACACATAGACACACACACGCATGCACACACTCACATACACACACACACACAGAGTGAGTAAGTGCATTCGGAGCACGTGGTCAGTGAATGAAATGAGGATTCATTGTGTGTGTTTTTCATTCACACCTCTCTGCGCTGGGCCTGACGTTGATGTCTGTGATAACTTTGATGTCGGCGCATT
>NW_015694942.1:0-225 GCF_001515625.1 Sinocyclocheilus rhinocerous
CCTTCATTCTCCTCTGGAGAGCCACAAACTGAGTTGTAAAAAAAAATAAAAAAATAAAAAAATAAATAAAATACACCTGCAGTAACCTGCAAAATCGGTGCTCACTAATTAGACCAATCCACTTCAAATCAGCCCATTAGCGATTTCTACATCCTCAAAATCACCAGGTGATGGTGAAACAGGGGGAAAATATATTCTATTCAATTCCAATCTTACTTTAGTACA
>NW_015694943.1:0-225 GCF_001515625.1 Sinocyclocheilus rhinocerous
CTAAAGGAGGAGAAGGAGGAGGAAGAGAAAGAGGGAAGGCCGAAATAATGAAAATAAAGTGTTACGGGGGGTGGAGAGGTAGGAAAGTTAGGAGGAAAGTGAAATGAATAAAAAAAAACGGTCCGTAGGAAATAAAGACAACGAAAGATCAAAGAAGATGAAAATCAAAAGAAATCAGCAAGATAAAAATAAGGATGAAGGGAAAACCAAATGAGATGACCCAAA
>NW_015694944.1:0-225 GCF_001515625.1 Sinocyclocheilus rhinocerous
CTCTTTTCCACTTAAAGGAATAGTTCACCCAAAAATGAAAATTCCGACGTTTACTCACCCTCATGTCGTTTTAAACCAGGCCCGGACTGGCCATCGGGAGCACCGGCCTGGCGGCTGATTTGGCCCACTGCCCTGTTGTTGTTGTTATTTTATATATTTTTTTTTTATTATAAATTATTAATTATTAATAATATTTTATATTTATGCCTTCTCAATGTACCAAAG
>NW_015694945.1:0-225 GCF_001515625.1 Sinocyclocheilus rhinocerous
TAAATAAATAAATAAATAAAAAAGACCAACTTTACCATAAGCCAATACAATGAAGTTATGAGATAAATAAATAAATAAATAAAATCTCCATCAGGATGAATGATCTAATATCTAAACATCGAATGATCTCAAATTAAAATCAGCCGATAACCGATATGGTACTAATATACGTATCTTTAAAAAAATACAAAATGACCAACTTAACCCAGAGTCAACTTAATAAAG
>NW_015694946.1:0-225 GCF_001515625.1 Sinocyclocheilus rhinocerous
TAAACTGCAGAATTTGTTAATATCTTTATATGGCCCAAAAACTGTGTTTTATTTCGAATATGTACAACAAAAATGCACTTTTTTTTTTGTGAAGATGTTAGATTTAGGTTTGCAACATGCAAGTGGTGAAAGTCTGAGGAAGGTGAAAGAGAAGTCAGTGGAGAGACTTTACCGTTGCAACTACAGTAATCACATTTAAACTGGAACAAAACACTCTACAATTCA
>NW_015694947.1:0-225 GCF_001515625.1 Sinocyclocheilus rhinocerous
ATCTTTATTCAGATTTCAGAATGAGCACTTTGTCATTTGTTATATGTATGTTGAGAATTTTGTCCGTCTGATATTCTGAAAGTTCTCAAGTTCCGAAAATTAGAAAATGGCATTCTCTTCCCAAATGCTTCAAACGGTGTCTGCAACGGTGTCTTCAAATGGTCAAAACTGAAGCATACTTTAGGCTTAAGTCACTTTGGATAAAAGCATCTGACAAATGTAAAA
>NW_015694948.1:0-225 GCF_001515625.1 Sinocyclocheilus rhinocerous
TAAAATGTACCTGCCCTAAACTTTTAAGCAGTTATGTATTTAAATCTAAACCAAACAAAACCACAGGTTGTTTTCCTAGCCCAGAGAGGAATGCTATTAATGGCAAAATAAATAACATATTTAAATATAATGCTCATGTCCAAATCCATTACTAGGGATAATCTTACAATTATATTGGCCTTTCAGAGGATCAGCCGGCTTCAAAACTGATATCAGCTCTCAGCA
>NW_015694949.1:0-225 GCF_001515625.1 Sinocyclocheilus rhinocerous
TAAATATATTATGCAAAATTTTTGTAAACCATTTTTTTTTTAGATATTATAAATAAATTTTTTGGCCATATGAGACCACCAAACAACACCACACTACTGGGAATGGAAATCATTTATTGGTTACCAGCAGTACTAAGAGTTTAGAATGCTTCCAGATTTATAGATCTATGAACCTTTTACAGCAGTTATTACCACAATGCATTTAGAAATATATATATATATATA
>NW_015694950.1:0-225 GCF_001515625.1 Sinocyclocheilus rhinocerous
CAGAGCACACCTCGCTTTTCAGACTGATGAGCTTTGTAAAAATCATTCTAATATGCTGATTTGCTGCCCACAAAACATTTCTTATTATTAGCAATGCTGAAAACAGTTTTGCTGCTTCCTATTTTTGTGGAAACCGTGATACATTTCTTTTTTCAGGATTCTTCGATGAATAGAAAGTTAATAAGAACAGCAATTATTTGAAATAGAAATATTTTGTAATATTAT
>NW_015694951.1:0-225 GCF_001515625.1 Sinocyclocheilus rhinocerous
AAAGCAACACACTGAGGAATGTTTAATGTAACGGTACTTTTTTAACTTGCAAAAAAAAAATATATATTTTCAAGAACGAAGCACGTTCATTACTGAACATAAGGTGATCAGTAAGCAGTCACGTGCAAGCAAAATAAAGTGCCATTATGCCCTTTTATATAACTGTTTAATGGAAGCAGCAGGGGAAACCCCATACTGGTTTCATTCTGTTGAAATGATAACTTA
>NW_015694952.1:0-225 GCF_001515625.1 Sinocyclocheilus rhinocerous
CTACTACTGTATTATGTGCTGTAAACAAATCACTTAATTTGAAACTTTATCAGTGTTGTGGTGCCACTATCATGTGGAACTGTGGGTTTATTTCTGTTCTATTGTTCAAAGCATGCATCTCTTTATTACTTTATTAAATGGCTTAGACCAGGGGTGTCCAACCTAGGTTCTGGAGGGCCGCTGTCCTGCAGAGTTTAGCTCCAACCCGAATTAAAGGGATAGTTC
>NW_015694953.1:0-225 GCF_001515625.1 Sinocyclocheilus rhinocerous
TAACCTGTTTGAGGGGATGATCTGGTAAGATGATGCCTCCTGTGTACCACTATCAAAACCCATATGACATTTACACATTTCAATTTTTCAATGCAGTGTCATTCCACAATATTAGATACAGTACAGTTGGTTTTCTGTTGCAGGTGATCTGTTTGCATAAGATAATCTGTTTCTGTGTGCGCAGGTTTATTGTGCCCATCTCCTGTGTTATCTGTAATGACATCA
>NW_015694954.1:0-225 GCF_001515625.1 Sinocyclocheilus rhinocerous
ATCAAAAACAAAAACTCTTTCATTATAATCATAATCCGTAAAGATCCACTTCTCTCTAAAGGCGTCTAATGAGGAGATGGCGAGTCAGGATCGGCAACGTCATCCTTGCGACACGACTCAGAAAACACTAGTTTATTAGTAATTATACTACAGGGCCGTTGAATGCTTGAATCTGATTGTCTGACGAACGTTCTGAGGTGTGCAATTATTTTCAGGGAAACGCAC
>NW_015694955.1:0-225 GCF_001515625.1 Sinocyclocheilus rhinocerous
TAACTTTCTTAACACTGCAATGTTATTAGCAGAATAAATAATTCAGTGACCAAACAAAAACATTTAATAAATAATAGAACCATTAATAGAAATGAACAACTTTGACATTGTCTTTAATGGAAGAGCCTGTGACTACACTCACAGTAGGGTTGTGTACTCTCAGCATGCCTGTGTTCAACTCGCACTTTGCGAGCTGCGAGACAGGACTTCATTTGCATTGCAGGT
>NW_015694956.1:0-225 GCF_001515625.1 Sinocyclocheilus rhinocerous
TAATAAAAACCATTTAAATAATCAAATAAAATTATTCAATACTGTGAAAACACAGTCAATTTATTTTTCATTAAAAAAAATGTTTAAAATACATTTAAATACTATATTTGTCATTAATAAAAATTATTTTAAAATTAATTTAAATACTATATTTTACTTTTCATTAATAAATAGCAAACACATTTTTAAAATGAAATAAAATAATTCATTTGAATACCATTCGTA
>NW_015694957.1:0-225 GCF_001515625.1 Sinocyclocheilus rhinocerous
TAATTTATAAACCACTTTAATTCAAAGGAAGGCTAAACAAAATAAAATGCCATGTAAGAAAAAAATATTATCTCATTTGTGTGCGCCTCTGACAGCAATATATAACATGCGAGCTCTAAATTTGAGAATCAGAGTAAGTCAGAATGAGAAAGATCTTTATTGCCAGGTGTTTATACAGCCGAGACATTTGTTTTGATGACAAAAGCGTCAACACAAAGAGAACGA
>NW_015694958.1:0-225 GCF_001515625.1 Sinocyclocheilus rhinocerous
TAAATTGTTTCCCCTACCCCTAAACCTACCCCTCACAGAAAACTTTCTGCTATTTTAGATTTTCAAAAAATACATAAATAATTTTTTTTTTTTTGGTACACTCTCTCACACCCACACGTACTCAATCATTTGGATGTTGGTTTATATGTTTATATGAAATGTGAGAGACATTTATACATGAGGTGATATTTGTAATTAGGAGTAGTTTTTATTTATTAGTTCATT
>NW_015694959.1:0-225 GCF_001515625.1 Sinocyclocheilus rhinocerous
TAATTTTTTTATGTAAATCTAATCAAATCGACTGTACAAGTCATTCAAATTAAATTATATTAAACTGGCTTTTAAAAAATCGAGCTGAATTTTATATGACATAAAATGAATTAGAAAAAAAAAAACTAATTTGATGAATTAAAGTAATGTAAAAATGCTGCCATGACTTACTGATCATAGTATTTTATAGGGGTTTAAGTATGTGCAATTGTAACAAAAATAAAT
>NW_015694960.1:0-225 GCF_001515625.1 Sinocyclocheilus rhinocerous
AGTAGTTAAACCATATAAATGTGGCTTGGACCTGTTCGGGAATTTTAAAAAAAACAAAAAACACTGATTTTAATTATTTAGCCTATGTATTCATTTATGAACTGATACAAACTAAACGTTTTTTTTTTTTTTATTAATTGTTTTGATTATTGTCTGAACAATTATAAAATGTAAAATGACTTTAGCTAGCTATGTTAAAATTCATAAACAAAACGCTCTTCAAAC
>NW_015694961.1:0-225 GCF_001515625.1 Sinocyclocheilus rhinocerous
TACAATATGACGTCCCAGTCTTATGCTGCTGTATTTATACGTTTACAAGACGCTGCATACTTATACAATACTATTGAGTGGTGTTCAAAGTGTGTTTATTATTAAGAATGGAGATTTGTTATGTTCCTTATTTAGCAATTTTCATGTTTATTCATTCATATTTTATTGTATTGTTCACAGAAACTACCTCAGCTGCACACTATGTGTATGTGGTCTTATGCTGCA
>NW_015694962.1:0-225 GCF_001515625.1 Sinocyclocheilus rhinocerous
CTACTACTGTATTATGTGCTGTAAACAAATCACTTAATTTGAAACCTTATCAGTGTTGTGGTGCGACTATCATGTGGAACTGTGGGTTTATTTCTGTTCTGTTGTTCAAAGCATGCATCTCTTTATTACTTTATTAAATGGCTTAGACCAGGGGTGTCCAACCTAGGTTCTGGAGGGCCACTGTCCTGCAGAGTTTAGCTCCAACCCGAATTAAAGGGATAGTTC
>NW_015694963.1:0-225 GCF_001515625.1 Sinocyclocheilus rhinocerous
TTTTCAAGTCCGACATTTTATTCAATCTCAAAGTTCCACCTTTCCAAACCTACCCCCTACCTCACTAATGGATACAATTTTACAGATTCCTGTAACCCCCAAAGGTCAAAGTTCTGCATTATACAATATGATTGTGTCTGCAAGTAATACTTCAATTGAAAAAATTTAAGAAAAGTGGATCAAAGATATAGACTCTGTAATGATTGATGAAATATGGGATGATGC
>NW_015694964.1:0-225 GCF_001515625.1 Sinocyclocheilus rhinocerous
ATAATATTGGTTAAACAAATTACAATTCAGTGATGTGATGTGATGAGTTCTATGTGTGGAGTGCCGTCTGCCACAGTCGCAACATAAAAACAAAAAACAAATAAAAAGCAAACATGTAGCGTTAATAGTCACTAATTTTAGTTAACTTACACTACCAGTCAGTTTTTTAACAGTAAGATATTTAATGTTTTTTTTAAAGAAGTCTCTTCTGCTCACCAAGCCTGC
>NW_015694965.1:0-225 GCF_001515625.1 Sinocyclocheilus rhinocerous
TACATGCTTGTCCTGTGTGTTCATTGCATTTACAGTATGACCAGAATGTGTCACCATTTGCGTTTTGTGCATCCCTTGCATGTACTTCTGGATTACTGTGAGGATTTCTGGATTTGTGTGGTGTTAATGGCAGTGTGCTAGGTTATAACACTGTTTTCAGTCTACATGTGTCTCATGAACAAAAGTGCAAGCTCTTTCCGGGCTAGACAGAATTTACATTAAAAC
>NW_015694966.1:0-225 GCF_001515625.1 Sinocyclocheilus rhinocerous
CCTAGAGGACGCAGTTCGAAGTTCCCATGAAAGGGAACTCATTGTGTTCATATAATGCATAAATTATTGTCCTGTTCTTCAGTGTTTATTTTATATTCTTGTATGGTTTGCAATAAAAATGTCTAAATATGAAGTCATGTTTCTTTGTCTGCCTTTTGAGGAGCTGTTTAGGGACTATATATATATATATATTCAATTCAAGTTTATTTGTATAGCGCTTTTCAC
>NW_015694967.1:0-225 GCF_001515625.1 Sinocyclocheilus rhinocerous
TACTGCTCTATCCATCATTCAGATACCAGCTCGAGTAATAAATCTCCTGTCTGGCCCAGGAGGCTCATGGGAAGACTCTGTTCTATTTTATTTCAGAGGGAGAGAAATAAAAAGTAGAGCAGAGGCAATAAGGCTATGTCAGGTGTGGGTCTGTAACTGGTTTTTAACTTTATCATTTCAGAAGCAATTCAAACTGAATAGTGTTGATGAGCAAATAAAATTACA
>NW_015694968.1:0-225 GCF_001515625.1 Sinocyclocheilus rhinocerous
CAATACAGTTAGCCCAAGGTTCAATAAATACCTCAGTTTTTTTTACCACAGTTTTCAGTTTGGTTCTGATGGTTTGGCACAACAGAGTCCTTTTTAGCGATTTTAAATGCTATTTAAAAAAAACTAACTCCAGTATACTTTAAGTAAAACTTCAGTACATTGTTGTACACTGTAGAAAACCATGGATTATCACATGTCTACCTTAAATTTCTTTTGAGAGAAGTA
>NW_015694969.1:0-225 GCF_001515625.1 Sinocyclocheilus rhinocerous
TATACATATTGCCAAATGAACATAGCAATACCATGGTATTCTTGGACGAATACCACCTTTACAGAAAAGTCTTGGCACAGGACCATGATACATTGAAGGTATCAGCCCTTATGAAAATTAACCATGGTTTTACTATAGTAAAAGTGTTGTAACCATATTTTTTTTGTGCGGATTGATTACGATTGATTACCATTTGTATTACCAGTTTTACTACAAATACCATGG
>NW_015694970.1:0-225 GCF_001515625.1 Sinocyclocheilus rhinocerous
CACTTGAAATATGTTTCTAACATGTGAAATGAAATGTTTTTTGCAGTGCATAAAGACAGAAATTAATGTGTTAGGAGTTTTATTGTGTTAGGAGTTTTACGCTCATGAGGTTATGTTAGAGTTTCCAAACACAGGAAGCGTACTTTAAAGCTTCTGTGAACAGAAACAGTATGTTTGTAGACTAAGCAAATGAAGAGAATGCAAGCCCACAAATGCTAAAAACCT
>NW_015694971.1:0-225 GCF_001515625.1 Sinocyclocheilus rhinocerous
TAATAAACAGCCAATATGTTAATAATAGGCATGCTAATAAGCCACAAGGTAATAGTGAGAATTGGTCCCTATACTAAAGTGTTCCTTTGAATTTCATTACAAGCTATTACAGTATGCACCAGATGTTATGCCAATAGTCAAAATCACAGTTGCAGCTTAATTATTTATATGATTTTAGTTAATGACTAAGCATTAAAACTTGATAATGACAAGGTGATCTCTCTG
>NW_015694972.1:0-225 GCF_001515625.1 Sinocyclocheilus rhinocerous
ACAGTCCATGTCACATCAGTGGCTCAACTTCAATTTTGCGAAGCTACGAGAATAATATTTTTTGCGCAAAGAAAACAAAAATTAAGACTTTATTCAACAATTCTCCCCCAACGGGAACATTTCAGTTGCGTTGCTGTCTATGGGAGCGTCTGAGAGCTCTCAGATTTCATCAAAAATATCTTAATTTGTTCCGAAGATGAACGAAGGTCTTACGGGTTTGGAACG
>NW_015694973.1:0-225 GCF_001515625.1 Sinocyclocheilus rhinocerous
AATAATAATAATTAATATTATTATTATTATTATTATTATTATCTGTTATCAACGTTTTGAATTAGAAAGGAAAAAGCAAATCATGTTACACATATCTCCCTACAGGAGTAGGCAAAGTCTGGAGCACTTGGGAGGAATATGACTGATGCTTAATCTGTTTCCAGTAGTCATGTAAAGATAACTTTATTTCCCTATCTATCAACATTTGGGTCCAAATATGGCTCC
>NW_015694974.1:0-225 GCF_001515625.1 Sinocyclocheilus rhinocerous
TATTAAAATATAGCTTTCAAACGGGACCTATTTGCACAATGCTCACGGCTGTATTATTTTAAATATCCAACATAGAAGTTAAAGGCCTATCCAGTGGAAAGAACTTTCGGCCGTGTTTTAAACTCAGGCCTAGTTCGTTGTTGTTTACGCATCTCGACTACTTTCATAAGATTTGCAGTTTATGCAACATTTAATGCATTTAATTGTAATATCATTTCTAGAAAC
>NW_015694975.1:0-225 GCF_001515625.1 Sinocyclocheilus rhinocerous
CAAAATGCGCATGACAATCGCATTCGATTAATCGTGCAGCACTATGATATAATGCTAAATTTCTTTTTTGGGTTAACTATTTCTTTAATTATACAGACGTATTAGTTGACTTGCTGTTCTGACAACCTACAAACTAGTCAATTTTTTGAGATGAGCGCATTACCCAGGCTGTAAAGAATGCCTGAAAGAATGCGCACATCAAGCGTTAAGTCTTAATCCTGAGAA
>NW_015694976.1:0-225 GCF_001515625.1 Sinocyclocheilus rhinocerous
CATATAAAATTTGAAAAAAAAAGTATTTTTGTGCATTTTTCATAACAATATTTTTTAAACTTCTATAACTTTATTTACATTTTATTTTATCTTTTTCAACTTCAGCAACAATCCAGATAAGTGTCATCTTTAAAAAGATACCAAACGTAAGTCTGCGCTTCAAAGCATTCAAGATTGATAACATTTGAAGTTGGAAATTTCATTTTCAGGTCTGTGCTCAAAAAG
>NW_015694977.1:0-225 GCF_001515625.1 Sinocyclocheilus rhinocerous
TATTTTGGAAAGTTTAAGCCATAAACCATGTAAAACAATTTGCATTAAAAAAATATATATATATATATTATATTTCACACATGTGTTAATATATCAAGTTTGAATATTCACTGAAAATACAGTACACAACCGTGTCTAATGGCCCTTGGCCCTAAAAATTGTCATTTTTAGTAATTCACAAAGCAGATCTGTCATTTGCATAACCTTCACAACAAAGTGTCTAAC
>NW_015694978.1:0-225 GCF_001515625.1 Sinocyclocheilus rhinocerous
TAAAGACACCCCATCTGCCTGCACTTGAGTCTTCGCCTCTTTCGATTCGTGACACATATGACACTGAGTTAACTGGCTACTGAAAATTCAGCTTTGCCATCACAGGAATAAATAAAAATATTAAAACAGAAAATTGTTATTATAAATTGTAATAATATTGCACACATTTTACCGTTTTACTGTATTTTTTATCAAATAAAGGCAGTCACTGGGAGCATAAAAGTA
>NW_015694979.1:0-225 GCF_001515625.1 Sinocyclocheilus rhinocerous
AAACTGTATTTGTCACTCAGTCACCTTTTTGTGATTTTTAAAAAAGGTGTTGAGAGCTGCATGTAACTTCATTTTTTAAACGTTACATATCGTATATAGTGCAAAACACTTTGAAGTTGAGTTTTTTTCGGTATTTACAGTTTTTTTTAAAGGGGTCCTATTATGCTTTTTCAACTTTACTTAGTCTGTCTTTATGTTGCTGTTTGAGCATAAAAACGACCTGCA
>NW_015694980.1:0-225 GCF_001515625.1 Sinocyclocheilus rhinocerous
ATATGCACATATTTACTATGTCATCCACTCAAATGGCTGAACTCAGTAATTGTGTAAATGTACAATATTTAGTTTTCTGTCTTTAAAAAGCAACTGTGTTAACATGTTAACCATGTTACAATTACAAGAAATTATATGACCCTAATTAAATGTTAGTGCAATACTATAATATACGCGTATGTGTTTGTCTGTGTATATAAAATATTTAGCTTGAGTTTATGCTCA
>NW_015694981.1:0-225 GCF_001515625.1 Sinocyclocheilus rhinocerous
TATGACAAAATCTCTGTCCGTTGACCTGCTGCAGTAAACAGCCTTTAACTTCAAAAACACTAGCTCAAACAATTTAAATGTAACGTACACTGCCCATGTGTTAACTGTGTAAATTTTGCGGTGTGTACATTTTATGCTTAGGATGCTTTTGGGAAATGCGGCCCAGCGCAAAATATGTTCATTGAGCTGGAGAAAGAGTTCTGTCTTACACAATTATTAACATTA
>NW_015694982.1:0-225 GCF_001515625.1 Sinocyclocheilus rhinocerous
CATTAAAACAACAATGTAGCACACTACTGTTTCAAATGTTTATCATAACATAATGTGTGCTGTTTCATAGTAATAGTATTTTCAGCACTGTACAGTAAGTAGTATGCTAATATTCTGTTCCGAATATAGCCTATGTGTCTGAATATGTGAACTTCTTTGCTTCATGCAAAAAGCAGCATTTAAGATTAAACATGTACATACACAACATGCTTCATTAATGGCCAA
>NW_015694983.1:0-225 GCF_001515625.1 Sinocyclocheilus rhinocerous
TATGATGCATCTGAACTAACATTCATCTTTTACAGCTGATTCAACGACAGCACTAACTTCTACACAAGGTAATGCATAAAACATTAATGAAATATGTCATTCGCTTATTGTCTTTGGCTATAGTAGTGATCAATCGTCCCGTCTCTGACTATGATTGTCTCTTCTTCAGTCACAGTGATTTCTGTGTCTGCCGCTGCATTCGCTGTTGTCCTTCTTGCTGTTGTC
>NW_015694984.1:0-225 GCF_001515625.1 Sinocyclocheilus rhinocerous
TATGATAATACATAAAATAATCAATTTGCAATATCAAGCAGCATAGCGAGCTGTTTTGTACAGCTAAAAATATCTGGAAGCTGATGACACCGGAAGTCTCGCACATTCAGTTTACAAATGATTAAAATAACTTAATACGAAAATCTTCATAGAATAGGTTGAAATAGGACCCACATACAGTACGTCCTAGACAGGGCTTCTGCGAGATTCACCGTTAAATGATTT
>NW_015694985.1:0-225 GCF_001515625.1 Sinocyclocheilus rhinocerous
TAAACAAGACAGTGGTGCAGATCTTAAAATCTGTTAAATAGAAGATTAATAGTCATGTTAATCAATGCATCCGACAGTTTTCATTAAATGTTGAGCCATGTTGAAAACTCGATACATCTTTCTGAATGATGAATTATGGTCTGATACACTTCAGAATGCAACAATGGCATAAAATCAAGCTTGTGAAGCATTTGAGGTTACATACTTACATACACAGGGCCGTAA
>NW_015694986.1:0-225 GCF_001515625.1 Sinocyclocheilus rhinocerous
TAGAAAGATGAACATGTTTATATATTGCCTATAGCTGTATCTCCAGTTCCTGCCAATGGGGGGCAAACCCCAAAAGTGTTTCCTATAATAGAATGATTGAACATGGAGAATGCATGACATGGCAAAAACGAGAAATTGCAGCATTTGAAATGCTTATTTAATGTTTATAAGGGTTAAATCATGTGTTATTTATAATATTACAATGAATAAGTAATAATAATTATA
>NW_015694987.1:0-225 GCF_001515625.1 Sinocyclocheilus rhinocerous
GAATAAATTTTCATGTTTGCATCAGATGTCCAGCTCCACACGTATGGCTTTTCTCATGTAGTAAACTTGCTTGATAGCTCACCTGGTATAGCATTGCACTTGCAAAAAAAGATTTTAAAGTCTTGTAGAAACTAGCTACAATTGACCTCTCGGTAAGCCCCGCCCCCCTTAGTTACTGTCGCGAACTCGGACAAACAAACGGAGTTGCTAACTGTCTTACAATGA
>NW_015694988.1:0-225 GCF_001515625.1 Sinocyclocheilus rhinocerous
TATTCAGCTCACTCAGACACATATAAACACAAGTGTGATAATGTTCACATTGCTGGAGGCACAGCAGAAGTCATTCGACGGCGGTGAACATCTCTACAGTCTGAGTGATTTCGTTTGAGATGTTCATTTGAATTCAGAGCAGCTCTGAAGATGCGTAATGGATGTGTGTTTACTCTTCCATCTGGGAACATCCAGTAATTCACAGAGCGGAAGCGCCGCATGAGT
>NW_015694989.1:0-225 GCF_001515625.1 Sinocyclocheilus rhinocerous
CATGCTGAAATGTAATACTTTGGGTTAATGGTGTGTTTAGATCGTGAACCCTTAGTATCCACTTAATGTTTACAAGAACTCTGCAGCATATCTGCGGATTGATTTCATTAAATTCCAGCAGATTCTTTTGAAATTAGCATCTAATACACTGAGAAAACAACTTAAAAACCCCTGAATCCGAAAGATGTTCATGAATGAAACATTACACACAAAGGTTAGTCTAAC
>NW_015694990.1:0-225 GCF_001515625.1 Sinocyclocheilus rhinocerous
TAGCTCAATATAAAAACAAAGTTCCCATCAAAATCAAATGTTGTGCGGGTGTATTAGAGATTGACCGATATTGATATTTGATTACCATTAAGGAAAAGCTATTATCGGTCGCTAAAACCGATTATTGGTCAATCTCTAGTTTGTACGATGCATTATAATTGAATGTGTTTTTAAATTAAGATGTGTTGTGTGTTTTTGTAAGGTTTAGTTTAAGGGATAAAAATA
>NW_015694991.1:0-225 GCF_001515625.1 Sinocyclocheilus rhinocerous
TAGCAGGTGGGCTGGTTTATTTGTACTTATACAGCACAAATTAATGGCTTGTTCTGTATGACCATGTTCTACAACGAATAGACTATTAACTCAAATTTTAAGGTACTATGTCTTATAAGGCCTATACTAAGCAAAGCATGTTAAGATCTTAATTCATGTACAACAGCTGCCTTAGTTAATATCAGTGAGCACTAATTATTGAAGGAAAACTCTTAATTAAATGTC
>NW_015694992.1:0-225 GCF_001515625.1 Sinocyclocheilus rhinocerous
ACTCTTCTTTGTTAAATAAATTACATTTTCAAATTTAGTCCTAGTTGACAATCCTCTTACATTGATTGACACTAGATTCAATTGACTCATAAACAAAAGAAAAAAGATATAAATATAAAACAAAACCCACATCACTTTTGTTCAGTCTCTCTCAGATCGACATCTTTTAAAGCAATCATATCAGCTTTCTTCCTTTTTCTGTCTTTAGATTCTCTTCTTATTCTT
>NW_015694993.1:0-225 GCF_001515625.1 Sinocyclocheilus rhinocerous
TATGTACTCTTTTTGTGAAGAAAAAGTACATACTTTTGAGTATGTTGAAGAATAGTAGGCAAGCTTTGGGACATACTACTTTGTCATAGCTGCTTCTTTAACGGACGCTCTGTTGCTTAGATACATGCATTCTGTCTCCGTTTAAACGGCCCTGTCAATCATCTTGTCACAGTTAACATTATCCACATTTCGTTTAATTTGATTTCCTACCGTATTGGAGAGAAA
>NW_015694994.1:0-225 GCF_001515625.1 Sinocyclocheilus rhinocerous
TCAATGAAAAAAGAGATCAATTGAAAGAAAAGCGGCGCCTCTGGGAGGCTAAAGAACACTCACCAGACAATAGGGATTTTTAGATGGAGTCTCAGTTGCAGGGCAAACTGAGGCTGGAGCAGTTCACCAACGCCCTGCTAAGGATAAAAGTGATACCAAACCCAAGTTCAGTGCTGCCTTGAACCAATCTAATGTTAGAAAACACCCCTTCAGAGTTCCGAAAAA
>NW_015694995.1:0-225 GCF_001515625.1 Sinocyclocheilus rhinocerous
TCAAGCTGTAGGCTATGTGCACCTGCAATGTTTACATAGTTCCTTCCAATGCCTGATTACAGAATTCTCAACTGGTTCACTTGGTACCACATTTGACAAGATTGTTTCTATTGTCTAATTATCAGGAGCAAAGCTCACTTAAATCATAACTAAATATTGCATTAATATACAGACCAATTCATGAGAGTGGTCATGTTGTATGACATCCATTATCTTGGCTGCACT
>NW_015694996.1:0-225 GCF_001515625.1 Sinocyclocheilus rhinocerous
TAGACACAAAATATTGATTTGAGTTGAAATATTTGAACGCAAAGCATCTGTGAAGACAGCAGTTGCTAGCAAGCGGCAAGTTCAAACTAGACAAACATTTAAGGGATACAGTGCAGTCAAACCCCTTATTACACAACATTTCACCACATAAATCATTATCTTTTATTGCCATAATTATTAAAGACAAAACTGTTTTAAAATCTTACCAGTATGTTAGTTATCTTA
>NW_015694997.1:0-225 GCF_001515625.1 Sinocyclocheilus rhinocerous
AGTAGACATTCTGAAATCTTCACTGATAAGAGAAACATCAGCACCGGTATCAATGAATGCATGGACTATTGTGTCTTTGATGACAAGTGCCACATTTTGTGTCACGGCCTGACCAGTGTCTGCAGTCACATGATGTTCCACAACGTTACCAATGGGCCCGGTGTCAGCAGCAGTTGGCAGTTGGCCCTCATTGTCAACTACTGATAGTTTCCCTGGCGCTGATGA
>NW_015694998.1:0-225 GCF_001515625.1 Sinocyclocheilus rhinocerous
AATTGGCAATTAATCATTCAAAGTCCACTAATGTTATTCTGCGTGCTTAAGATGTTTTGTTTTCTTTCTACAGGTTATCTTAAAGGTTTTTCCATTGTTTTAATTTAATTTTAGTTTTAGTATAATATTAGGGTTAGGGTTAACCATGCATATTTTTACTTTATTTAAAGAACAAACAAAGTATAAACAGCATTCAATGTAAATTGTGATAATCGTAATTAATAA
>NW_015694999.1:0-225 GCF_001515625.1 Sinocyclocheilus rhinocerous
TCATTAACTAAAACTTAAATTAAAACCATACAAATTTTAATAGAAGTAAAAGTTAACTAACTTCCATAAAAAAGTATCTAATTACATTACTTACTTACTTTTTATGAAATGTAATGCATTACATTACATTTGCATTACTTTTTGTCACCTGCCAGGCTTGCTTATTTGTTTTTTAATTACAAAAAACCCAAAAGTTATATTTTTGGCAACTGTAAGTGCCCTTTC
>NW_015695000.1:0-225 GCF_001515625.1 Sinocyclocheilus rhinocerous
TCACAGTCCTAGTAAACCCTTCTGTCTTCGTAGTGCAGGGTGTTGCAATATTTGTGTGTATTGGTTATACTCTAATGAGCTGTGATGTCATCGTGACATCACACTGTCCTTGCAAACCGTTTTGTCCTCATAATTCAGGTTTCTGTCTTCTGGGACATATGTCCTTGTAAATCAGCAAATAGTCAGGATGTCATGTATCTTGTTTTATAAATGATAAATAAAAAA
>NW_015695001.1:0-225 GCF_001515625.1 Sinocyclocheilus rhinocerous
TCATTCCAAATCCTTCCACCCGGTTTGGCCAACAACTGGGACTGTTCTCCAGACTGTCTACTTCTTGGGGCATAGTTCTCTTCCTGCTGGTTGGAGCTGTCTCAAGATTGTCTACCCCTGTGCTTTGTGAACTACTGTGTTTTTAAGAAATCTTTGATTCACTCGCTCTGCATTTGGGACCCTTCCTGCTGATCCTGACACTACCAAACAAGCCACGATTTACAG
>NW_015695002.1:0-225 GCF_001515625.1 Sinocyclocheilus rhinocerous
TCATGCTGGAAACGATCCCTCGCATGATTTTTAAAAGGAGAAAGTGTTTCTATAACTGCTTGAAAAATCATCAAGAGTAGTTCTACATAATTCTACATAGGGCTTTGAATGACCTTAAATTACATAAATAAGAAGGGAAAGGTTGCAAGCCAGACACAAACATGCATTGTCTGTATTAACATCATGACTCAATGTACTTGCAACTGTATACTTTTTTTTTTTTTT
>NW_015695003.1:0-225 GCF_001515625.1 Sinocyclocheilus rhinocerous
TCAGAGTGGTTCTTGTCCACAGCAGTTCTGTGTAAGATGGGCTTCTGCGTCCTGCTTGGTGAGGAACAGTTACAGTGTTTACCCTACACACCTCAAGTCTGTCCATCAGACACATGATTTGGCTTTTATATAGTGATAAAACATTTCACTTGAAATTAATAATAACATATTTTGTAGGAAAACACACACATACACACACAGGTTTGTTTTTGTGAAAAGTGGGGA
>NW_015695004.1:0-225 GCF_001515625.1 Sinocyclocheilus rhinocerous
TTTGAAAGTAATTGAAAAATATATTGCGGAAGGTATGTATTAAAGTGAAAACAAGATCAACAAATCATTCTTCATAATTTAATTAGGGTGATAAAAAAAACAAAAAAAAACAAAAAAACATTTGACTCCTTACGCATGCATAACCCGTGCAGTGCAATAACGACGTGATTTGCAGCTGTTGCACTTTTCGTAATGTCATTAGGCTATAGCATTTTATTTTAAAAA
>NW_015695005.1:0-225 GCF_001515625.1 Sinocyclocheilus rhinocerous
ACAACAACAGATGCAGCACGTCCTGAGTCTCCATCCTAGAGAAATCGGAAAGCCATCCGATTATCCGAATATCCATCCTAGAGAAAGCGGATCAACCAAGTTCTGAGTCTCTAGCCTAGAGAGGCAGAAGACACACAGACATCTGCAACTAGGTTAAGCTCCGGCGAGCAAACCTTCACTCCAAGGTACATTTGCTTGCGTGTTCCAGGCTAAGGACATTCTGCA
>NW_015695006.1:0-225 GCF_001515625.1 Sinocyclocheilus rhinocerous
TCAGGTCTGAATGAATTCATCATATTTTCCTCACATGCTCGCTGCAGCTGCACTAAATGATTATTTCAGTAGAAAGACGCCAGAAAAGATGCACAAGCATGAGAAAAATTAATGTGACAAGCCTATCTCTCTTGAGAAATCTATAATGCAATCAACAAAGTCAGCAAGTCTCCGGGGAACGATGGTATCACAGCAGAGTTTTATAAGACATCCTCTGAACTTTTA
>NW_015695007.1:0-225 GCF_001515625.1 Sinocyclocheilus rhinocerous
CGCGTTAAATATCGCATGCGATTTATCGTGCAGCCCTACTTACAATGGAAGTGAATGAGGCCAATGTGTAAACATTAAAATACCCACATTCAGTGGCAATAGCCTCGCGGGCAGCGTGCCAACATAAAACACTTAAAATACCCACTGTTTCAAAAACAGGAACAGAACAATATGTGACTTTGGACCACAAAACCAGTCATAAGTAGCACGAGTATATTTGTAGCA
>NW_015695008.1:0-225 GCF_001515625.1 Sinocyclocheilus rhinocerous
TCCCTTGGGAAGAGGCCATTAACGAGGCCTTTGAATGGAAGAAGCTGTGATATGCCAACTTGGTAGCTGAGGCAGAGGAGCAGGGCTGGACAGTGAAAGTGGGCTGCAGGGGCTTTGTGGTTAGTTCCGCTATAAGGCTGCTGAAGGAGTTGAGCATCAGAGGACAGGTCCAGTGGAGGATAGTCAGGGAGCTTGCCACTGTTGCTAAAAGAAGCAGCCACTGGC
>NW_015695009.1:0-225 GCF_001515625.1 Sinocyclocheilus rhinocerous
TCCTCTAAGTAGGCAACGGCGGAAATTATTTTTGTGCTTTAAAAGGTTTTACAGACTTTATATAAACTTTTATGTTAATACACAAAATACATTTTTACAAAAAAATACATATTTAAAAAAAAAAAAATTCTAAAAGATAAAAAGAGAGGAAGAATGACAAAAACCAAGGTTTGATCAAAACAAGTAAATAAATTAACGCTTCACATGCTTTCTTGTTTTCAAGTA
>NW_015695010.1:0-225 GCF_001515625.1 Sinocyclocheilus rhinocerous
TCCCAAGAGGGAACTTGTTGAGGGCGAGGCGGATTGAGCCTCATGCCCTCTCAGGAACCTTATGATCAGGTCATGTTTCCCAAGAGACTTACCGTCAACAGGAACATGGCGAGCCGCAATGGCAGCCACATAGACCTTCAGGGTGGAAGGAGACAGCTTTCGTTTCAACCCTTGCTGAAGAAAGGAAAGCACTGACCCGATCGGGCATTTCCAGGGGTTTTCTCG
>NW_015695011.1:0-225 GCF_001515625.1 Sinocyclocheilus rhinocerous
TGTATTTCAGCCTGATGAAATAACATTGCTGAAATGAAATTGAGTCGTCAGAGCGATCCATGGAAATAAAACCCAGTCTGATGGTTTTTTTTTAGTCTAAGAATGACGTTACAGCCCAGCTCACATTTGCAATCTCCGAACAGAAAATATTCATTTAAAAATCTGTCGTATAAACAACTGTAAGAATATCTATTCTTAAGTACACTGGAAAAAAATGGTGTAGAA
>NW_015695012.1:0-225 GCF_001515625.1 Sinocyclocheilus rhinocerous
TGTATTTCAGCCTGATGAAATAACATTGCTGAAATGAAATTGAGTTGTCAGAGCGATCCATGGAAATAAAACCCAGTCTGATGGTTTTTTTTTAGTCTAAGAATGACGTTACATCCCAGCTCACATTTGCAATCTCCGAACAGAAAATATTCATTTAAAAATCTGTCGTATAAACAACTATAAGAATATCTATTCTTAAGTACACTGGAAAAAAATGGTGTAGAA
>NW_015695013.1:0-225 GCF_001515625.1 Sinocyclocheilus rhinocerous
TCCATGCAGCCTAGCATGGATGAGAGCAGAGAGAGCAGCGATAAACCCCCTATAGGGTAAACAGAACAGAATCATCATTAATGTATTGCAGATATCATTCATGTTTAATAATTTAATGTAAACATTTTAGAAATTAGTCTGATTTAAAGGGGAATCAGAAGGCCAAATCCTGAATGGACGAGAAGAGGAGTTGGGGATGGAGGAGGGTAATTAGCTATTGAGCAA
>NW_015695014.1:0-225 GCF_001515625.1 Sinocyclocheilus rhinocerous
TCACTGCTGTGTGTGTGCACTTTGGATGGGTTAAATGCAGAGCCACATGTCACGTCACTGTCACGTCACTATTGTATCCTCATTTGCACTGTATGTTCGAGCAGGTTTGTACGGTAAATATTCTGGTTCTCTGTTTAGACAGTCTGTACCGGTAAAGAAAAACATAACTACTGCTTGTAGTTATCAGTTAACAGCTCATTGTCACAGACTCTTCTTCTCCACTGA
>NW_015695015.1:0-225 GCF_001515625.1 Sinocyclocheilus rhinocerous
TCCGAAAGGTGCGCAGATGCGCTCTCTTCATAAAAGCACTGCGACATGGCGACCTCAAAGCGAGGAAACACACCAAACTAACAACAAACTTTAAAGACAGACACCCAAAAGGCTTTGACTTTGTTGAATAAACATGCGCACTGCACGTGTCGAAACCTGGTGCGGGTGTTTTTATATCATTGTATTTCTGAAGGAAACCGATTGTCTTCAGAAAATTATGGATGT
>NW_015695016.1:0-225 GCF_001515625.1 Sinocyclocheilus rhinocerous
AAAACATAACATGACATGAACAGATTTTTATGTATTTATTTATTTATGTATTTTTAAAATGTATGTATTTATTTATTTGCAATAGTCTAATTTATTCTACTCTTTTCAATAATAACATTACCAGATTTCTGACAATATTCTATTCTATTGAGTTCTATTTTTCTAATAACATAACACAAAATAACATATATATTGTCAATATTCTATCCAAAACATAACATGACA
>NW_015695017.1:0-225 GCF_001515625.1 Sinocyclocheilus rhinocerous
ATTTATCAATGTTAAGTTCAATACTAGTGCAAATGCTTAAGAAAAAGTACTCCAATATTACTCGAAGTGAAATACAAAAGAAATAGCCACAAGCACCTGCTGTATCCGTTAGCGTTGCTATTATTATTCTTATTCTTCTGCATCTTTATCTAACTTTGTCATAACCGAGAGCCGAGAGGATTGTAATGCTTCACATTTCAAAGTGTTTGCTGCCCTCTGGTGGAC
>NW_015695018.1:0-225 GCF_001515625.1 Sinocyclocheilus rhinocerous
AGAAATGGTCATTGAATGAATCTGAACGAATCATTTTGGTCAACGAATTGAAAATGAACAAATCTCTTGAAAGAATCAAAATTTCCACCACTGGTGGTCATTCATTACATCTTGCAAATTTATTTATTTTTTTTCCAAACAATGAAATCAAGGATCAGCAGGTACAATGCTAGATCTACTAAGGATCTTTCTGCAAGACTTGCCTTTTTGTGTTTCCTGGGTCTC
>NW_015695019.1:0-225 GCF_001515625.1 Sinocyclocheilus rhinocerous
TCTCCGGAATGTAAGCTGCTGGCAGTGGGAGGCAAAAGTCTTCTTGCTCAGATCCTTTGAGATCTCAAATGTTTCGTTTGTGATCCCGCCAGAACCTTCATACAACATTTTAAAAATGTTCAAAGCAGCTCAGGTGAATCTCTGAGACTAAGATATTACAGTTAGACACCTCCTAGAAGAGGACACACACACACACACACACTGTAAAACATTTTCAGGTTATAC
>NW_015695020.1:0-225 GCF_001515625.1 Sinocyclocheilus rhinocerous
GCTCTCATGTGTCCAGACAGTCCGCAGTATAGGCACAGATTTTGGTGAATACGTCTCTCTCTCTCCTCTCCTCTGAGATGAGTAAAACCGATCTGCATGGGTTCTGTGTCAGGAAGTGGTGATGACGCGCCGACTGGAGACGAAGAGAGCCGAGTCTGACGACGAGAGCGAAGGAGGTTGTCGATCCGAATGGCCAGTTCAATGAATTGATTCAAGGATCTCCCC
>NW_015695021.1:0-225 GCF_001515625.1 Sinocyclocheilus rhinocerous
ACTTTGTTTGTATGTGAATCTCTTTTCACACTGATCACACATGAACGGCTTCTCTCCGGTGTGGATCCTCATGTGTCTCTTAAGCTGTGATGAATCCGTGAAACTCTTCCCGCACTTTTTGCAGGTGAATGGCTTCTCTCCGGTGTGGATTTTCATGTGTTTTTTAAGGTTTCTTGACTGTGTGAAACTCTTTCCACACTGATCGCATGTGAACGGCTTCTCTCC
>NW_015695022.1:0-225 GCF_001515625.1 Sinocyclocheilus rhinocerous
TCTTTATCAGCAATTTGGCTTGAAACCTGAAAAGTCACCTTATTCGAAATTAATATAGCAACTCCTCTAGCATGTCCCTTAGCATAGGATGAGTAAAATGTGTTTCTAAATCCTAACCTTTTCAGTTTCTCATGTTCAGTTTGTACCAGGTGAGTTTCTTGCCAAAATATTATATGTTGATTCTCTCTTTTCATCTTTGCTATGAGTTTACCTCGTTTGATAGGA
>NW_015695023.1:0-225 GCF_001515625.1 Sinocyclocheilus rhinocerous
ATAAAAAACATCTGTGTGGAGTTTGTATGTTCTCTCTGTGTTGACCTTTTTTTATTATTATTGTAAAGTGAAAGGAATGAATGGCGATTCTCTCTCTTTGCGCAGACACAAAGACCTCTTAGCAAAGTTATTCGTAGTCAAGTTCGTGGTCACAGTATCAATAGCACGGATAAACTTTAGTTATTATTAGAATAATCCTGGCCTGTCCCTGCTCTCTTGGCCGCA
>NW_015695024.1:0-225 GCF_001515625.1 Sinocyclocheilus rhinocerous
TTCGACGGCTTTTAAATATAGACTTGTTCGAGATGCATTGGCGCCTTGCAAACCGATCGGTGTGACCTCAAAGTACAGCGAGAGTAATTCAAAAGCATAAAGAGTCATCTGCTCTCCAGTCGCTCTCGCTGTACTTTGATTTCATATGCCAATCAGTCTGCACAGTACCGATGCATCTCGAACAAGCCTAATGACTCCTTTCAAACTGCGGTCTGTAGTGGAAGC
>NW_015695025.1:0-225 GCF_001515625.1 Sinocyclocheilus rhinocerous
TCTGTTTTTAGAGTGTATATGATGGGATTCAGCATAGGTGGTATTGTCTGCGTCAGGGAATTGTTAATTATCCTGGTGTTTGGATGCAAAGGTGTTATTATCGATGCAATATTATTGCTCAAAATCGGAATATAAAAAATTACCACCAACAGGAGATGTGAGGTACAGGTTTTTATGGCCTTGATCCGGTCAACACCATGGGGAATCTTAAACAAAACCAGAGCA
>NW_015695026.1:0-225 GCF_001515625.1 Sinocyclocheilus rhinocerous
CTCTACCATTAAAAAGTTTGCAATTAAGAATGCATTAAATTGATAAAAATGGCAATAACACTGACATTTATGAACATTTGTAATATAAAAGATGTTAAATGCTGTTCTTTTGAACTTTCTATTCATAAAAGAATACTGAAAAAATAGTAAGCAGCACAACTGTTTTCAACATTATTAATAATCAAATCAGCATATTAGAATGATTTCTGAAAAATCATGTGACAC
>NW_015695027.1:0-225 GCF_001515625.1 Sinocyclocheilus rhinocerous
TCGCACTCACTCTCGCACTTATGCACACTTATACACTCACACTCTCTCGCACACTTACGCACTCGCACACTCTCTCACACACTTACACTCACACTCTCTCGCACACTCACACTCTTGCACACTCACACACTCTCTCGCGCACTCACGCACTAACACTTATACACTCACAATCTCTCGCACACTCACACACTCACACTCTTGCACTCACACTCTCTCGCGCACTCA
>NW_015695028.1:0-225 GCF_001515625.1 Sinocyclocheilus rhinocerous
CTATCGATAAACACACACCTTGTCCTCTGTTTTTCGCTCTGCGCCACGCTCTCTGCGGATTGAAAAAGAACGCGCTGAAAGACGGGGAGGAGCCAATCGAAGTCTGCCGCCATTTTCAGATGAAATTTAAAGGGGATTGAGGCGTTCACGAATTCGTGTACAGTTTATGGAGCTACACCAAAAGAGATTTTTTTGCTATTTTCGGCCGAATAATTTAGGTTGCCG
>NW_015695029.1:0-225 GCF_001515625.1 Sinocyclocheilus rhinocerous
TACGTATCGTATCGTGACTTTGCTGGTGATACACAGCCCTACCATTTAGTGCTCATAAAATAAAATTAGAGATGTCAATATATTCAATAATTAAATGGCAATCATTTACATTTAATTTACATTTCTAATTTTTTATCATTGTTTTGTAGTTGACATGTTTAGGGAAACAAAACAAATAATAATAATAATAATTATTATTATTATTATTATTTTAGAAGAATGTCA
>NW_015695030.1:0-225 GCF_001515625.1 Sinocyclocheilus rhinocerous
GGTGGATGGTCAGAAAGTCTTCATTCAGCAGGACTTCTCTGCTGCCGTCAAGGAGAAACGTCGGAGTTTCAACAAATCTTGCGAGGTGCTGATCCAGCGTGACATTCGTTTCACCATGCGATTCCCGGCCGTGCTTTGCTTCACATACGAGGGACAGAAACATTCATTTCATTGCCCGCGAGAAGCCCAGGCATTCTTGAATGGTTTGCCTTGACTTTCTGACGA
>NW_015695031.1:0-225 GCF_001515625.1 Sinocyclocheilus rhinocerous
TCGCATATCGCATTTTTCTTCAATATCGCACAGCCCTAATGTATAACTGTATTTTTCTGGCTGTACAGATTAACGTCAAACTATTTTGGACCTTAATCTACATTCCCAAGAATTCCAGACATTGTTGATTAATCTTTACAGAACTCGCAGAGAGGATTAAAACTTCACTGTTGCAAATCATGTGATGGTCACACAGCTTTAAAAAAAAAAAAAAAAGTTTTAGGC
>NW_015695032.1:0-225 GCF_001515625.1 Sinocyclocheilus rhinocerous
TTAAAAATATTATAACAGCTTTTAATATAAGTTAAATGACATAAGCTACTTCAGGAATTGAAAAATGGATGCTGTGTTAATTGCATTTAGTATTTTTAACGCATTAAACAGCAAGTATTAATTGCAGAATTGAATGTACTATTATTCCCATGCCTAAAAATAAATAAAAGTAATAAAATAAACAGTGATAAAACAAGTACTGAATTGTCATGTTTACCTGTTTGC
>NW_015695033.1:0-225 GCF_001515625.1 Sinocyclocheilus rhinocerous
TTAATAAAGTGCTTTTTGGGGCAAGTATTTATAGGTATTCGTAATAATGAATGAAAGACATGTCATTTTTCTATATAGCCAACTTAGCTACTATTTGTTGCTATAGGACTATGCATAATCCTCAACTGTGAAACTAGTCTACCACATGTATTTCCTGCCACCATATATAGCCATAAGTGGTTTTTGAACTGAAAGGTCTAAGCCTCACTGAGTGCAAATCAGGAA
>NW_015695034.1:0-225 GCF_001515625.1 Sinocyclocheilus rhinocerous
TCTTTCAGTTGAAACAGCTCAGATTTACATTTAATCTGGGACTAGGTTTAAGCCTTGTCTATGAAACCGGGGGTTAATCTCACAATTTTTTCAATTTTACAATTTATATCTCACAATTCAGACTTTTTTTTCTCAGAATTGAGAGTTTATATCACACAATTGTGAGTTTACATATCACAGTCCAGAGGCCTGTTTCATAAAACAAGTTTACCAAATAAGCCAGGT
>NW_015695035.1:0-225 GCF_001515625.1 Sinocyclocheilus rhinocerous
ATGGATAGAGGTAACAACTAACTGATTTATTTGTTCATATAACTGATTTTAAAAGTTACCGTGTTACTATAGCAGATGCACGGCAGACACATATTGTTCTGAGACGAGAGAAAATAGATCGTTTTCCAATGATATATCAAAATACTCAAATGTGAATCTTGAATAAAAGCTTTATAAACTGTAACATACTCACTGTTTGTTGTATTTGTTTTAATACAGTAATTG
>NW_015695036.1:0-225 GCF_001515625.1 Sinocyclocheilus rhinocerous
TTAATTTATCCGCACCCCAAACAACTCTATAATATATAAATGATTAAAAAAAAAAACACACTTATAACAGCCTAAGCATATCTATATACATTGAATTCTGCATCTTCATATACAAAGCTTACTTTCTTGTTCAAATGTGATGACACATTAAAAAATCATTTTCAATTAATAATAATAATAAAAAAAAAAAAGCTTGCATACTCTGTTACCACTGGTCAGGCCAAA
>NW_015695037.1:0-225 GCF_001515625.1 Sinocyclocheilus rhinocerous
TTTGAGAGTGCTTAAACTCGTGATAGACTGAAGTCAGAGATAATATTTGATAATGTCAATGTTCTTTGCTCTCTTTATAATTTACTCGCTGTTTGAATAACCATGGAAATGAAAGTGTTAACTAGTAGCCTAACTTACAGTTTTTTATTACATGTGATCATGTTAAAATTCAGTCCTAATAAAATATTTTATGACATGACACCCATATCTGGTACTTGCCCATAA
>NW_015695038.1:0-225 GCF_001515625.1 Sinocyclocheilus rhinocerous
GGATCAGCATGCTGTGCTTTGATCAATTCAAGTTTACCTAAAGGCAGATTAAAATTAGGAACAGCACACACATTCAACTCATTCACCTTATCTTTTACACATTGAATGGGAACTTCAGTAGACAAAAAGGATTCGGAAAGATCCACAGTCTCCTCAAACTTACGAGACTGAGCACGAGTCACTGCACAAGCACCAAACACATCAGGAAATGTTTCACGTAACACA
>NW_015695039.1:0-225 GCF_001515625.1 Sinocyclocheilus rhinocerous
AGTAAAGTCAAATAAAAATTTAATAATTTAAATTTAACTGAAACAAAAAATCAATTGAAAAAAGATCAATTAAAACAAAAAGAAATCAAATTTTTTTTTTTAAATTGGTGCACATTAATCTCTTGGTTTGCAAATTATTTTGAATTTTGAAAATGCTGAATCATAGTGGAAACATACTAACATACTCCTTTTTTCCATATCATACTACTATTTCTGTAGCATGCA
>NW_015695040.1:0-225 GCF_001515625.1 Sinocyclocheilus rhinocerous
TTATTGACTTGAGGTTGTCTTTTTAATTTCCTAAGCTAAACTTTTCTTTGAGTCAGTCTGTGTTTGTTAAATACATACGCTTTTGAAATCCCTGTCTTAATTCATTATATTTATCCAGAAGCCAAAAAACATCTTGTTTCAGTGATTAGTTTGTGGGGGCGAGCAATCAGTTAAATTGTGGACAGCTCTGTGATTTTTACACTTTTTACTAACTTCCTCAATTTA
>NW_015695041.1:0-225 GCF_001515625.1 Sinocyclocheilus rhinocerous
TCGTGCATGTATCTTTAAATGCAAATGAGCTGCTGCTCCCCGCCCACCTTTTCCAGAATAGAGCTGTGCCTTTACAGCTAGTACCTCAAATACTCTGCCAAAAAAACATCTGTTTGATTTTGATTATCATGTATATCGCGCTGAAATCATGCGTTTTACAGCCATATCAGTTTAAACTTCTGCTCTAGCGTGAAGATAAACATGGCGGATTGTGTGCGGCTCACT
>NW_015695042.1:0-225 GCF_001515625.1 Sinocyclocheilus rhinocerous
ACATAATTGTCAGGTATTTGGATGGTATGCTGTAGTGTGGAGTAAATGTGAACTTAATGTTGATCAGTTCACCATAAATACGTATAAAGTGTAGCATAAAAGTGGTTGTGTTTATATGTAGACATTATAATATACAATCATTATATATATACATATACACACACACACACACACACACACACATTTAGTTATTTAGCAGACACTTTTATCCAAAGCGACTTACAA
>NW_015695043.1:0-225 GCF_001515625.1 Sinocyclocheilus rhinocerous
TTCAAAACGGAGACCCACAAGCCCACACACAGACTGGAGCCAGTCTGCCAGGCCGAAACCTTCCTGGACAAAGACTACTGCTTACCGCAGAGCACAGGCTACAACTACCTGGACCCCAACTACTTCCCTGCCAACAGATGACAGGGACGATCTCCAGCGCTAGTATCCAGGGCTGATTCGCAGCCCCCAGGGCATTCTGTGCATGGCTCCATCATCCAAGTCAAA
>NW_015695044.1:0-225 GCF_001515625.1 Sinocyclocheilus rhinocerous
TTCAAAATGGGTCTCCGGGGGTATAATCAGCTGTTGGAAATCTGACGAGGCAAACGCATTTAAAGTTGGGTTAATGCAGCTCCGATGGTGCAAAAATGTTATATGTAGACATATGTAAGGACAACACTCAATATGACTAATCTAAAGAAATTATTTAAAAGTGTCAATCGCTTTACTTGCAAAGACATTAGGTCTCATTCACTAAGTGTGAATATGCACAAATAT
>NW_015695045.1:0-225 GCF_001515625.1 Sinocyclocheilus rhinocerous
TTATGGTTTAAGGGCTGGGTCAGCGTAAGAAAAAGCCACGCATTGCTTACTGATGACAGTGCAGTGGCGTTGGCTGGGGGTGAACTTACACATGCACAACTCTTCATTATTATAGTGGACAGTATCTCCGCCTGTCACGTGGAAGACCGGAGTTCGATTCCACGACGGGGAGAGATGGTATTTTTCTGCTACCGAATGACACATCCAAAAGGTTTTGGTGCAGCC
>NW_015695046.1:0-225 GCF_001515625.1 Sinocyclocheilus rhinocerous
CTGAGCAATATGATTGCTAAGAAATAATAGTCAAAAAGCTTCAAAAGTTTGCGATCAGTAAGATTCATGTTTTTAAAAGGAGGATGCATTTATTTAATCACAAATACTGTAAAAAACGTAATATTGTGAAATATTATTCATTTTATTTATTTTAAAATATAATATATTCCTGTGATGCACAGTTGAATTTTCAGCATCATTACTCCAGTCTTCAGTGCCACATGA
>NW_015695047.1:0-225 GCF_001515625.1 Sinocyclocheilus rhinocerous
CATAGATCCGGTCTAGCTACAGTAGATGTGCAATACTGTAAGGGTCTGGTTTTTAAGAACCAAGTTTTTTTTTTTCATGAGTATATGTATTTGCTTTATTATTATAATTATTATTTTTGAATTTTCCATTCTGAATCTTTCTCAATAGAAAGAAATCCCATTGTATAAAGTAATTTTTTAAATTCCATATCAACCTTGCTCTTAAGTTGGTATTTTGTGGATATC
>NW_015695048.1:0-225 GCF_001515625.1 Sinocyclocheilus rhinocerous
ACTAAAAAAAACGTACATTTTGATTCAATTCAGTGTGACTATTCAACAAACATTTTCAGTTGTGCTCTGAACTGTTAGTTGTTGTTATTTTTGGAAACCATAACTCATTTCCTTTATAGGTCATAATTAGATGTTTCATTTTCAGCTATGAAAACATGTCCTTTCTTGCACAGATAATGGAAGAAAAAGTCTCTAGAACGGGCCACGTTTAGTCTATGTTGTATT
>NW_015695049.1:0-225 GCF_001515625.1 Sinocyclocheilus rhinocerous
ACCTTGGCATTGTATTATCTAATACTGTCCAACAAAGACTGACAAGTTTTCTCCTAATTTGAAAACACTTTGATTTATTCCCCTTCCCATTTCTCCTTCAGGCTGTGGATGTTCTCATAAATTCCTTAGACGATACTGAGAAGGTCAGGGCTATAAGCGCTTTACAACCACACATCAATGGCATCATCTTAGTTCTGATGTTTGTGGGATGTGATTTCGGTAATC
>NW_015695050.1:0-225 GCF_001515625.1 Sinocyclocheilus rhinocerous
GATGCTGGAAATACAGCTTTGATCACAGAAATAAATTACAGTTTATAATATATTCACATAGAAAATAGCTAATTTAAAATGGAAAAATAATATACAATATTACTGCTTTTACTGTAGACTTCTTTCAAAATATCTTACAACCCCAAACTTTCGAATGATAGTGTACATGCAATAAAGTCTAAATAATTGTTAAAATCGTGGTCCCCATTACATGCATGGTATGAA
>NW_015695051.1:0-225 GCF_001515625.1 Sinocyclocheilus rhinocerous
TTCAGCTTTACATCACTGAAATACATATATTTAAATAGAAAACTTATTTTAAATTGTAATAATGCTTCAGAATAATACTGTTTTTTTCCCCAAATAAATGCAGCCCTGAGACTTCTTTCAAAAACATTTAAAAACGTATTATGTTAGTTGGCAAAAACTACAAAAAAAATTTTATTTTAGCTGTTAACTAGATGCTTGAAAAAGACAAAATTACTGCTAACAAAA
>NW_015695052.1:0-225 GCF_001515625.1 Sinocyclocheilus rhinocerous
ACACTGATGACTGGAGTAATATTTATATAATAAAATTCAGTTTTGCCAACCAGGAATAAATGACATAGAAATTAAATAGAAAAACATTACACAAACATATACATACATATGAGAAATATGTCTGAATGAGGTTTTTCTATAGACCTGAGAAACTTAAATGCTTAAAACTTAACAATAGCGAACAAATCGTTTCAATAGTTTGTCATTTTTTCTTTGATTCAACAA
>NW_015695054.1:0-225 GCF_001515625.1 Sinocyclocheilus rhinocerous
TTCCTGTCAATCAAACTGAACAGATTCAGTCACTTCTGCTGTCTGCATGTGATGCTTTCCATTAGACCCACAGAAAGATTTACATTCTTACACAGTATCGGAGCGGCTAATTGGTGATCATAGATTCTTATGCTTTTGGGATTTTTATGACATTTTCATATGTATTATTTCCTATAAATGTGATGAGTTTGTCTGTGTGCTGCTTGACTACAGCAGAAGTGAAAC
>NW_015695055.1:0-225 GCF_001515625.1 Sinocyclocheilus rhinocerous
TTCTTAGAAGTACTTGCGGTCTCACTCTCGTTCTTCTAAGGTTTCGCCCCTGAACCCTAGACTTGGGGGTGTAACAAAAGCAACGGGTTTCCTCAATTTAAGAAAGTAGACAGAACTCAGGTTAACTTGTTAGTTTTAAGTTAAGTAGAATCATACTTTTAAGTAATTGCAATTTAATGGTTTTAAGTTAGTCCAACTTAAAATAAAAAGTGACCACAACACATT
>NW_015695056.1:0-225 GCF_001515625.1 Sinocyclocheilus rhinocerous
ACTAGTGAGAATGGCTGATAATAAACCAAGTCCTGCAGAACACACCAGTCAATATTCTCCTCTATTGTTTGGTTTAATGAATATAATAGTGTTTATGCAGAAGGAGCACCATCCCTTTAAATGTTTTAATATCCTGTACTGTTTAATAAATTATAGACCTGACATAAAGATGTCCAACAAGTCTAGATTTACAGTCTGTATATATTACAGTGGAGTCCAAAAGCA
>NW_015695057.1:0-225 GCF_001515625.1 Sinocyclocheilus rhinocerous
AATTTAATTAAATTATATATACTATTTTATACAGCAAACATTATTTATACTGTATATATTTTACACTGCCCAATTCAGTAATTCATATCAAACTGTAACTTCATATACTAGTGACACAAACCTCAAAAGTCATCTTAATACAATACATCTGTCCCACTTGATTATCACATCAAACTTTCGGCAAGTTCGCATGAAGAGCTTTGAAACCGTGCAGAATTTAGGTAC
>NW_015695058.1:0-225 GCF_001515625.1 Sinocyclocheilus rhinocerous
TTTACCAGTTGTTCTCATCTCTACGGTTTGAATGGACCCAAATATTGGATCTGAGATGATTTTAACTTGGTATTCAATGAAGTTGACAACATCACTAAAATTGGCTCTTCGTCTCTGTCTTTCCATGATATCACATGCAGTTGTTCTCCATTTTTCTCTGAGTTTAAATGGAAGCTTTAAAATTACTGCTCTCATGTTTGTTGGCATGTCTAGTTCTTGCATGTA
>NW_015695059.1:0-225 GCF_001515625.1 Sinocyclocheilus rhinocerous
ATTTGGGTGCCACTTCTAGTTTTGGGAACTGCCACTCAAAATAATTGAAACAAATCATATCAAATCATAAGGATAATCCTTATCAGTTAACAGATAATACCATCAGTTTGAGGGAATGAGCTGTACGTTTTCCATCATGCTCTATATTTTTTGTGGGAAAATAGTGTAACGCTTGATATTTTAATGTGATAATATCCTGGGTTGAAGTCGTTTCCAATGGAAAAA
>NW_015695060.1:0-225 GCF_001515625.1 Sinocyclocheilus rhinocerous
TTTCTATATAGTACATTTAACCTGTTTTTGTTATTTTATTGTGTGGTGTTGATTTTTTTTTTCATTATTTTATTTTATTTTATTTCTTATAACACTTTGGGTTTGAGAAAAGTACTTTTACAAATTAAAATTATTATTATTATTATTAATAATAATGATGATATTATTATTTGTAGCAGTAGTAGTAGTAGTAGTAGTATGACTATTGTTATTAGTAAAATTATT
>NW_015695061.1:0-225 GCF_001515625.1 Sinocyclocheilus rhinocerous
TTTTAAGGGATAACATTAGTGACTGCATGGGGACTTTAACGAAAACTAAAACCATTTTTAAAAAATTAAATAATTACTTGGGAACAAAAAATTATTTCAGCTACAACTTTCAACATTTCTTATTTTCTTTCAGTTTAAGTTGAAGTACTGAAATAACTAAAACTAAATAAACAAAAATTAAAACTTTTGTACATTTGTTCCATTACATTTGTAAAACATTGGTCC
>NW_015695062.1:0-225 GCF_001515625.1 Sinocyclocheilus rhinocerous
TTACAGTGAATTTATAACAGCTAAGGGGCGTTGTTAGGCACGATGAGAAGCGGAGTGCCTAAAACCCCATTAGCTGTTATAAATTCGCTGTAAACCACGACTTCACGGAGCTTATTGCTTTTATAAAACGGTTATTCCATACACATAATAAGGTTTCACAGAATAAAACCGAGCAAATAAAGTGTAAAGCCCCGTTCACACCAAGAATGATAACTATAAAGATAA
>NW_015695063.1:0-225 GCF_001515625.1 Sinocyclocheilus rhinocerous
AAAATAAAATAACCAGAATAAGCGCAATAAGCGCAAATGTTTCCTGCACAGACCAAACTGTCTCAGACAATTTTTTCGTTTTTATATTGAACGTAGCATAGCTGTTTACGTTGCTGTTTGATCATCCAGCTATGGAGAAACTGGTAGCCAGGCAACAGCGTGGCGACGTCACGCACACACGCTGCGCCGTACCAGGCTCACGTGGAAATACAACTGGAACCGTAC
>NW_015695064.1:0-225 GCF_001515625.1 Sinocyclocheilus rhinocerous
AAATAAAGTGTAACCAAAGTTTGGGGTCAGTCAGATTTTAATTTTTTTTATTTTTTCACTTTTATTCAGCAACGATGCATTAAACTGATCAAAAGTAACCGCAAAGATAGTTATAATGGTACAAAAATTTATATTTCAAACAAATGCTGTTCTTTTGATCTTCCTATTCTTTAAAGAAACATGAAAAAATGTATCACAGTTTCCACAAAAATATTAAGCAGCAAA
>NW_015695065.1:0-225 GCF_001515625.1 Sinocyclocheilus rhinocerous
TGCAATACAATGATGATTGAGAGATGAACAAACAAACATTCCTCCGAAGCCTGATGATCGTATGGTTTTTCTGAAAAATAATGTCTGGATAGTGCTCATCTTGAAATATTACAAACAATGATTGTGACTGTTCAAACTGGAAATTTTTCCCAAACATATTCTGATGACAGAATTATTCCCCCACAAAATTTCATGACCGTAAAATCTGCATAAGTCGAAATTTAA
>NW_015695066.1:0-225 GCF_001515625.1 Sinocyclocheilus rhinocerous
TTTTACTGAAACTAAGCTGGCTTTTATAAGTTATGACAGTTATGATATTACAGTGAACACTGTAACACAAGACCTGTATTCAGCAATTTGGCAGGTATGATACTACCAGTGTTGGGGAAAGTTACTTTTAGAAGTAATGCATTACAGTATTGCGTTACTCCATAAAAAATAACTGTGTTACTTAGTTACTTTTTTATGGAAAGTAATGCATTACATTACTTTTTC
>NW_015695067.1:0-225 GCF_001515625.1 Sinocyclocheilus rhinocerous
TTTTTTTTTTAATGTAATTATTTCTGGAAAAAACTGAAGTGCTTTAATTTATGTCAGAGTGGAATGAGTTGTATATAATTCATTACCAATTACTTATCAAATGTCTAATTTAATTCAATGTACAGGGGTAGTGTAAGAGGCAATAAAAAGCCTCAAACTCTAAATATGCAACTAAATGCACATAATATTTTAACTGACTTGGTCTAACCTTTCAGTAAAGAGCAA
>NW_015695068.1:0-225 GCF_001515625.1 Sinocyclocheilus rhinocerous
TAGCTAAAATAAATTGTTTGCAACCACTTACCTTTAAAAAATTTTTTATCATTTTTTCAGTCTATCTATCTATCCATTTTCAATTTTAAATAAAATTTTTAATAATTTTTAAAATATTTTTTTCTTTTAATTTAAGTATAATTTGCAAGTGTCTATTTTATTAAAAATCTTTAAGTTAAATTAATCTTTAACTTAATTTAAATTTTATGAGTCCCTTTAAACTTC
>NW_015695069.1:0-225 GCF_001515625.1 Sinocyclocheilus rhinocerous
TTTTGGTTCTGTGGTGATTGTGTGGAAGGTTCTGATTGTCAGTGGTTTGTGAACATTTCCTAGACACACATTGCCTACGATAACCCATCCCAGATCCAACTTCTGTGCATAGGGCAGGTTGTGTGGGCCATTCACCTGTTTACGGACTTTATGAACTCTTATAATGTCCCGACCTAAGAGAAGCATAATTGGGACTTGTGGGTCCTGTTCTGGGATGAGGTGTGC
>NW_015695070.1:0-224 GCF_001515625.1 Sinocyclocheilus rhinocerous
TGTGTGTGTGTGTGTGTGTGTGTGTGTGTTTTGGCCGCAGCAGAAGTGGGTCAGAGTTCTGGTGTCACATCACACTGAGAAATGAGTCTAACAGTCAGTTCCCAAAAACAATAACAAAATGCTTAGGGCTTTACCACTGAAACCACAGTACAGACAGACTGACCCCAAACGACAATCAGGCTTTGCAGCCTGAAATGAAGAAGGACACAGTTTTTGTTTTATCC
>NW_015695071.1:0-225 GCF_001515625.1 Sinocyclocheilus rhinocerous
ACTGACGAGCTGCGCAAAACCACGATCATATTTTGCGCATGTTTTTTGTTTCACGCTTCAGAAATGTGATGAGCATTGATGCTCCATGGTTTTTGCAGTGAATTGTGGGGTTATTTAAATTTTTTTTTTTAAATAACTTTGGGCAAACATGTCTTTAAAAGAAAAAAAGAGAGAAAGGTTACACAGATGCTGATTATCCAACCTTTGTGGGAAAATACAATTGTC
>NW_015695072.1:0-225 GCF_001515625.1 Sinocyclocheilus rhinocerous
TTTGCCAAACAAATATATGGTGAGCTGGACAAAATGGTGGATCCCACACAGAGTGAATGTAACGGAAACAGCCTGTGAAGGTATCAAAGCAGTTCAGTTCATTTGGCTTAAATGAAAAATAATGTACTTTTTATGGGACTGAAGAAAATGCCTTTGGAGCACAAAAGGTGCACTGATCATGAAGTAAAATGTAGCTTTTGACCTGATGAAACAGGGTCTTTCTTC
>NW_015695073.1:0-225 GCF_001515625.1 Sinocyclocheilus rhinocerous
TTGAAGTGAGAATTTAATAATTTATCAACATATTTGTATGTTCACAGTTCTCTGACTGTCACATTGCCACATTGGTTGGATTGATACATTTTAATTTATTTTAATTTGATATTTTTATGATTTAATTAATTATTGTTTTTTTCCATCAAAACCCTACAGTTTCCCCTTCAGGAACTCGAACTGCATCGGAAACGCTTTGGGAACGCCCCCAGCGTGACCATGCTC
>NW_015695074.1:0-225 GCF_001515625.1 Sinocyclocheilus rhinocerous
TTGATATTGGTAATGGTTTACGTTTTAAAAGTAAGTGAAAAGTAGACTACTTACCACAGGAAAACTCGCAGTTGACGTCTGGCGATTCACTCAGAGGGGAAGTCCGTTATGCGCGCAGCCGCGCACCGGACATAAACCTCCGTTTATATAACCTCTGCCAGGTTGTTGCACGGGCTTTATGCGCGAATAAAATTTAAATTTTGTGGGGTGTAAGCAAAGTTTATA
>NW_015695075.1:0-225 GCF_001515625.1 Sinocyclocheilus rhinocerous
TTGTTAATACATACAAAAAAATAAAGAAGTCATATCATAAGAAATCAGTTTTCCTTGACTATGACTTGCTGTACATATTCAGAAAATTTTCCTTCCCAGTCACACTGACATAACAGAAATAGGATAGAAGGATTACCAATAAGGAAAAAAGTTCAGCAAGTCCTTGCTGTTTCTGACTGCGTGTAGCACATACTGCTCTGCATATCTTTACGAAGAATTACAAAT
>NW_015695076.1:0-225 GCF_001515625.1 Sinocyclocheilus rhinocerous
TTGTTTACCTGATCAAACCGAGACTCGCCGAGTCTAAACGGAGGGCACTCAGTCGATGCAGGCATGGCAGGTGTTCCCAGATGCACAGTGCTGTCAATAAGGCTGTTTTACTGAGATCTCAAAGTTACGCAGAGTTCCCTCAGAGTGGTCGAGTATCCGTATCGATGCATTTTGGGTAATGTCGTTTTCTAACAGGTCAAAGGATATGTGTGATGAATTAACTTT
>NW_015695077.1:0-225 GCF_001515625.1 Sinocyclocheilus rhinocerous
TTTGTGTAAAAACAATTATGTTTATGAAGGCCAAAAGCAAAAATTAACAGTATGTGAGCCCTTCACCATCTTAAAAGAAAAAGTGATATAAATTCATATTTATTTTTTTTGTGACTGGGTATGTTTATACATAAATACAAGTAATAATTTTAAAAAATCTAACAATATGAATGATACATTTATTGTCTCTTTTACTTACTTAGTGGAGAAGAGGAGAGAAGTTTC
>NW_015695078.1:0-225 GCF_001515625.1 Sinocyclocheilus rhinocerous
TCCATTGTCCTCATTTGTAAGTCGCTTTGGATAAAAGCATCTGCGTAATGACTAAATGTAAATGTACACATTCAAACAGTGGTTAGGTACTGTGATGATATGTCCTGTTACCTGAGAGGAGCTGACGATTCTTCTCTTGTCCCGGCACCAGTCCATGCACAGCACTTTATTTCCATGTCCTTTTAGGGTTCTCCTAGTCTTCATGACAAATTGACCCAGAACCTC
>NW_015695079.1:0-225 GCF_001515625.1 Sinocyclocheilus rhinocerous
ATAGAAGGCAAAACAAACAGTGAGAGTGAAAAATCTGCAGCAGATTGTCAGTGGAAGATGATCCCTGAACACTTCACAGCTGACCTCTCCACGCCGCTCACAGCATATAAGACAGGAGTCTGACACGACAGTCAACACCTTCTCTGTGTTTAGGGTTTCAAATAGGCGAAACTGCTGAGATTGCAGTGTAATTTCTGTATATTTATTACAGCACAGTTTTCCACT
>NW_015695080.1:0-225 GCF_001515625.1 Sinocyclocheilus rhinocerous
TTGGATTTGTGCCTAATGAGAGAGGTAAGCCCAACTTTACCTTGCATTTCGTTTTAAATTAAATAGTTTTGGCTTGTTTATTGATAAGCCTATATTATTATACTGTATACTGCAATTATATTTATCCATTATATATATATATATATGCAGTTACAGCCAGCATCCTTGTAATGCATGGAGAATAGGGCTGTCACGATTATGAAATTTGGCTGACAATTAATTGTC
>NW_015695081.1:0-225 GCF_001515625.1 Sinocyclocheilus rhinocerous
TGAAGGTTTAACACTGGTTCTGGGACGGCTTCAGTGATCAGTAAGGTCCTGGTAAGACCGGGTCGCTGGCATCAGCTCGTAGTAGTGCGTAACAGGCGTAATGCCATGCTGAGCGTGGACAATGAGCCGAGCGTTGAAGGACAAAGTCCCCCAGGAACAGATGGACTCAACCTGGACACAGACCTTTTCATCGGAGGAGTGCTTGAAGACATGATACCAGAGTAA
>NW_015695082.1:0-225 GCF_001515625.1 Sinocyclocheilus rhinocerous
TGAATAGCTTATTATCCTTTTATGACTGTTAAACTTCACGTATATAATTGCAAACCTTACTCTGTGCTCTAAAAATAGACATTTTATGATATTGTGACATGCAAAGTCCAAGAAAGAGTCCAGTGGGGTACGGTGACACAGTGTATCAACTGTACCCAGACAGGTGTCCTATTGCTTCAAATGCTGTTTAGCTGTACAGTGTTATGATAATAGGTTAAAAGTCAC
>NW_015695083.1:0-225 GCF_001515625.1 Sinocyclocheilus rhinocerous
TGACTTTGGTGTTTTCTGAAAGACAGAAAACACTGAGCTTCAGAACTCTGAAAAGTGGAAATATCCAGCAGTCTCTGATCTGCCAATTAACCCGGTTTCACTGGGCATTCGCACACTCCTCCTAAACGCCTGCGCATGCCTACGCACATACACACACTTCACAAGCAGCTCTCTTTCTTTCTGATAAGTGATGTCTGACGTTCGTCCTAAATTAGCTTTTCAAGC
>NW_015695084.1:0-225 GCF_001515625.1 Sinocyclocheilus rhinocerous
TTCATATTAAAGCAGTGTTTCAGCGCAGCGCTGCTTTGTTTACAGTGGTAACCAAGGAAACGCTGTATCTGGTGTTCCAGAGGCGCCTCCTGCTGTCAGAGAGTGAATCTGTGTCTCATTTAGAGCTTCTGCTGTTTATTTCGTTCAGGCATGTAGTATAATTTCACAAAGCTAGTCAGTACATTCTGTTTTTGCTTCAAATTGGGTTATTATTAAATCAAATTA
>NW_015695085.1:0-225 GCF_001515625.1 Sinocyclocheilus rhinocerous
AAAACATGCTTCAGCTATTCAATAACCAGCCGCTGTGCTGTCAATACTGGCTGTAAGCCTGTAAAGAGAAGAAAGGAAAGGAAACCCAAACTACCTGCAGACTGGCATACTCTCTCCTGGGAAGAGAGACTGGCTGATACTGTGACTCCTCTGTGGAGAATGAGTTATGAGGAGCAGCTCCAGTGGAAACAAGAGCAGCAGCACAAGATCTTACTTGAGATGACA
>NW_015695086.1:0-225 GCF_001515625.1 Sinocyclocheilus rhinocerous
TGATCAGGATCACAATAATAAAATGATTTTATGCCGTCAAGCTTGCAGTGAACTCAATGTACCACACATGCGTTCACTGCGTTTGAACCCGTGACCACAGCGTCACTAACTGTGGTTGGTGTGAATGTGTGTAAATCACAGAAGCCTCAGTTTCACAGATCAATGTGTGATATCTACGTCTCTTCTATAAATCATTCTGTTTGCTGCAATCTTATTAGCTCCACA
>NW_015695087.1:0-225 GCF_001515625.1 Sinocyclocheilus rhinocerous
TGAGGACTTTTCATCGTATCACCTTTCGCAAGAACAGTCTTTTTTCTTTTTTCCCCAGACATGAGCGGTAAACTTTGCATAAATGTGGAATTATTATTTTTTTAAAGGCCTAGTTGTGAACTTTTCAATATTATTCCCCTGCGTTCACAAATCATCCCTCAGTTTAATTGCTGCACTGTGTTCACACTGCTTTTCATCAAATTATCCACACTGTTTGCATATAAT
>NW_015695088.1:0-225 GCF_001515625.1 Sinocyclocheilus rhinocerous
TGACATGTAAATTACGATCGATTTCAGCTGCTGGATTTATCAAGGTGCGATCATTCGTACGATGAGAATGTTTGATGAATCACACGTGAACCTTGTCGTAAGCTGATTTGTGCGCTCGGATCTGCACTCGTTTCTACATTAGATTGATAAATGAGGCCCATTGGGAGGAGTTAAGTGAGACGATGCTGAAAATGTTCAAAGAAAGTTTTAGTTTAGGTTTACTCC
>NW_015695089.1:0-225 GCF_001515625.1 Sinocyclocheilus rhinocerous
TTCTTGAACTCTGGAAAGACGCTAAAAGCCTTTATTATTATTATTGTTGTTGTTGTTGTTATGTATATTACTGGGGGGTATTCCAAAAAGCAGGTTATGTGACATACCCCGGTATGTTTGAGGATAAGCGAGCAGATAACCTCAGCTTTTGGTTCCAAAATAGGAGGTTACTTTCAGGGTATGTAATGCCGAGTTCACACTGCACGATTTTAGCCCGATTTTTCA
>NW_015695090.1:0-225 GCF_001515625.1 Sinocyclocheilus rhinocerous
TTGTGAGTTTAATGAAAAGCTAATAATTAATTAAATCATAAAAACATGTTAAATTAAAACAAATCATAAAATAATGAATCAAAATAAAACACTTACTGAAAAATGTAAATATTGTATTTGTTTACCTGCATGTCATGTGACCATAACCATCGTCAGAGAACCATGAACATACAAATGTGATACTACTTTATTAAAATCTTTATTTTAAAATCTCAGGGTACTTCA
>NW_015695091.1:0-225 GCF_001515625.1 Sinocyclocheilus rhinocerous
TGTCTGTTGCTGAACTCTCTTCTTGACCTTGGCAGAATTGAAGTTGATTGCATTTCTTCAGATTTGTGTCTTGGCCTGCGTACAAATGTGCATGTCCTGAAGACGTTTCATCGTAAGATGTTTTTGCTTGCAATAGCAAACATACAGTCTATTCCAAAACTTAGCAACTACCTCACAGCATTTTTGCTATTCAATTATATAGTTTTATTTATTAAATATATTTAC
>NW_015695092.1:0-225 GCF_001515625.1 Sinocyclocheilus rhinocerous
TGTAGAAAATGTAAATAAACCAATAAATATTTTTATTATGTATTATTTATTGTTTTCTCTTTAAACTTAAGTTGAACGTTAAAGTTCAATTCTTTTTCTTTTTAAGTTAACCAGTTCAATATCAACATCCCGAAAATGATACATCTAATATATATTAATAACAACAACAATAACAATAATAATAATAATAATACATCCCCTATCTTACCTCAAAAGACAAACATC
>NW_015695093.1:0-225 GCF_001515625.1 Sinocyclocheilus rhinocerous
ATGTAGCAGGTAATCCAGGAATTCTGAAAGATTATGTGTACTTCAATTCAGATCCATTTACATTGTGACTGTGCCTCAGACCCAATCAACTAAAACTGTTTACAAAAGTGTGATGCAAATGGCCCATATAATTAGCCCATCAGGTCAGCATCAGGTCAGTGTATCGTGGGCTCTCCATGTGAGAGGTCCTATCAGGTCATCATGAGGTTACACTATCATTGGCTC
>NW_015695094.1:0-225 GCF_001515625.1 Sinocyclocheilus rhinocerous
TGCCAGTATATTACCGTTAATTTACAAGGAAATTTTTTACAGTGTGCGATTATTATTTCTTGACAAGAATTGCGTTTATTTAGACACAGAACGTCTTTACGACCTCATCAAATGGGAGATGCACACTCTTCAGACTCGCACTCCAACTTCACCTCAGCGTTAGGCGCTATTCAAACAAGCGCGGAAAAGGTACAGGTGACGAGGGAGCTTCAGTAGAACAACAGT
>NW_015695095.1:0-225 GCF_001515625.1 Sinocyclocheilus rhinocerous
CTGCAACTTAATATAGAACAATTACAACTATTGTGTGTAATTGCAACTTTATTGCTCATAATTGTGACTTTATATCTAACAATTGCTACTTCATTTTTCGTAATTGCGACTTTATATCTAACAATTGCGATTTTATTATTTGCAACTGCAACTTTATATCTAGCAATTGAGACTTCATTTTTTGCAATTGCGACTTTATATTTAACAATTGCAACTTCATTTTGC
>NW_015695096.1:0-225 GCF_001515625.1 Sinocyclocheilus rhinocerous
TGTGTTTTTTTTATTGACTAGTTTGTTCCATTGGTTTGATTTTCATAAATCGTCTCAGCTCCTGATACATTTGCCATTTTAATATCCCAGCATAAGCTTCTTGATTTTTAATTGTTCTTGACGTATATGAGGCAGATTTTTTTTTGTGAAATGCAATTTGTGGCATGCCTAAATCCAGAACACTAGAATATCATTGATCATTATGTGTGACCTTGGCTGTTTGGC
>NW_015695097.1:0-225 GCF_001515625.1 Sinocyclocheilus rhinocerous
TTTGCTTTTTGTAATTTTTTATTTTGTTTTCAGAATTGTGATTTGTTTTGCACTTCTTAGCCACCGTAGATACGCATTTAAAAGCATCATTATCAACTAGTTGTTCAGTTCAGTTCTGTATTTAGTTTTTATTTAGTACTTATAGCTCACCCCAAAGTCTCAATGATATTTTGGTTTCTAGTTGTAACTCGGGTTCCTCTTTTAATGTAAATCTGTGGATTTTTT
>NW_015695098.1:0-225 GCF_001515625.1 Sinocyclocheilus rhinocerous
GCTATTAAGCTATTAAGCTAGCATACTCCTCCTTGGGCCTGCAATGCCCCATTGGAATACGAGATTCCAGAGGCGTTGCCTCTTCTTGGGCTTTGTCTAGCAGTGTGTCTATTAAAGAAATCTGTGCAGCGGCCGGCTGGGCCTCGCCGTCCACATTTGCTAGGTTTTACAACCTGGACATCCCTGCCTTACAGGCTAGGGTTCTTTCTGCATAGTTGGCACGCA
>NW_015695099.1:0-225 GCF_001515625.1 Sinocyclocheilus rhinocerous
TGGGGTCTCTAGAGACCCCAAAGACCATGAGTGTACACCCCAAACAAAGACCGCATAAGGGTTAAATACAGTTGTGCTCAAAATTATTCATAACCTTGGTAAATATGATCAAAGAAGGCTGTGAAAATTAATCTGTGTCATCAATCCTTTAGATATTTTATTTAAAAAATTTACTAAAACCTAACCTTTCATTGGAGAATAAGAATTTAAAATGGGAGAGAAATC
>NW_015695100.1:0-225 GCF_001515625.1 Sinocyclocheilus rhinocerous
TGTGCTTAGGGTCATTGTCATGTTGGAAGGTGAACCTTCGGCCCATGAGGTCCTGAGCGCTGTGGAACAGGTTTTCATTAAGGATATTTCTGTACTTTGCTCTATTCAGCTTCCCCTCAACCCTGACCAGTCTCCCAGTCCCTGCCGCTGAAAAACACCCCCACAGCATGAGGTTGCTATCAGCACACTTTACTTTTGGGATGGTACTCTGCAGGTGATGAACAG
>NW_015695101.1:0-225 GCF_001515625.1 Sinocyclocheilus rhinocerous
GATTGCATCGGCTGTGGAGATGAAGACCACAACTCCCATGATTCCTCACTCAGTCACAGCATCATCAAACTAGGCTACCTGGTCTTTGTTTATTTTGAATATGCGCCCTCTAATGGCAAAAAAATTACATATTGTGTTTAGGCACGCTCAACTACACCAGTACAAATGGATACAGCACATTAACATACATCAGAATGTTAAATCATGAGAACCGTATTCACATTG
>NW_015695102.1:0-225 GCF_001515625.1 Sinocyclocheilus rhinocerous
TGGTTATGTACTCGCTCAAATATTGATTTTGGATCATTTTTAACCCAAAAAAAGTTACAGACTGCAGCTTTAACTGAAATAAAGCTGGAATAAAATAAACTATATATATAAGATGAAAACCTAAAAAACAAATAAAAAAAACAAACGAAAATTAGAAATGTTC
Source organism: Sinocyclocheilus rhinocerous (assembly GCF_001515625.1). NCBI lineage: Eukaryota > Metazoa > Chordata > Actinopteri > Cypriniformes > Cyprinidae > Sinocyclocheilus > Sinocyclocheilus rhinocerous. The sequence goes on from NW_015695102.1 coordinate 164, forward strand.
CCTTGAAACCCAACTGAAATAAACTGGAGTACTAAAATTTATAAAACTAAATATAAAAAAGA
>NW_015695103.1:0-225 GCF_001515625.1 Sinocyclocheilus rhinocerous
GAAACAAATGTATCAACAACACAGCCAGAGGCCTGGCATTTCACTAACATGACTTCTATTTCCCTTCTCCATTAGGGCACGACCGCTCTGTCTCGGACGGTGGCGTTCTCCCTCTCACCTCTCTTGTTTTGTTCCTAATGTACTGGCAAAGGTAGACTCCATTAGTCCCTGCATGCACCAAACACATTTATGTCCCCCCTCTCATTTCCTCCTTTTCATTGCACC
>NW_015695104.1:0-225 GCF_001515625.1 Sinocyclocheilus rhinocerous
GAAAAAGGTTCTTTAGATTATTAAAATGTCCTTCACACTAAGAAATTTTTTTTTTATTTCAAGAACAGTTTACTGAAAAGCTCTTAGTGGATCCCAAAAGGGTTTTCTGTGGCATCATTGAAAACCCCTTTTGGAACCTTTATTTTTACGAGTGCATGCAGTCTTTGAATTGCAGGTCAACTCTGATGTGCCTACATGCATCTACAGGAGTGTTGTTGTGAATGC
>NW_015695105.1:0-225 GCF_001515625.1 Sinocyclocheilus rhinocerous
GAAACGTTCAGATCATGCATGACCAGTGGTACAACGAATAGATGCAGATACCCTGATGGATCACTTGTTTGGAGCCTTTAATAGTCACATCTTATTTCACTTGAGCACTTTGCAGTCATCTATCTCACACACAGCGGCGCCATGATGGTTACAGGACATATTGTGCAGGTTTGCTGCTGCTGCTGCTGCTGCTGCTGCTCCGCTCGTGTTTTACTGGAAGACCTC
>NW_015695106.1:0-225 GCF_001515625.1 Sinocyclocheilus rhinocerous
TTATGGCATTATTTCAGTTTCATGTGTGTTACCATGATGGTGTTTATGACACTGTGCACTTTATATATGTTAGTATTTTCTTTCTCAGCTTGTGGAAAAGCTGTTTGTGATGGGCTTTGGTTCATCATGAGGCTCTCATCATCACCTGCTTTTGGTGGTTGTCAGTGTATCACAAAGGTATTAAAGGAACACTCCACTCTTTTTGAAAATAGGCTCATTTTCCAA
>NW_015695107.1:0-225 GCF_001515625.1 Sinocyclocheilus rhinocerous
CCATCGCAGTTTCACTTTGTTCATTGTCCAGTGTTTTCAGAGGCTAAGTGCAGCTCGGTTCACAGTTGACACTGCAAACTTCATGCACATTTTTAACTCCATGTCGGTTTAAACATTCAAGTGCAAGAACACGCGACAGAGAACTCGGAGACCTGCGTCTCTCAGACAGCAGACAGCGCGCAAATGCTGAATTGAGTTCTATTTTGCTTGTTCTTGCACTTGAAC
>NW_015695108.1:0-225 GCF_001515625.1 Sinocyclocheilus rhinocerous
GAACCGGTTGAATCGAACGATTCGTTCACGAACCGGACATCACTATTGGGCAAGTGCCCAGGGGGGCACCACGTAAATAAATGTTCTGCGATAAAACAAGCGATGTATTCTCAAACGTCTGTCTAGCCGTGGCCTATACATAGGCTACCCTTTCATTAGAATGTACTAAGTTCTATGAAAGTTTTGTTAAAAGGTTTTTTTTTTTCTCATGCGTGAAACAGAGGA
>NW_015695109.1:0-225 GCF_001515625.1 Sinocyclocheilus rhinocerous
CCATCGCAGTTTCACTTTGTTCATTGTCCAGTGTTTTCAGAGGCTCAGTGCAGCTCGGTTCACAGTTGACACTGCAAACTTCATGCACATTTTTAACTCCATGTCAGTTTAAACATTCAAGTGCAAGAACACGCGACAGAGAACTCGGAGACCTGCGTCTCTCAGACAGCAGACAGCGCACAAATGCTGAATTGAGTTCTATTTTGCTTGTTCTTGCACTTGAAC
>NW_015695110.1:0-225 GCF_001515625.1 Sinocyclocheilus rhinocerous
AGAAATGGAAAACAAGTTTGGTATGGCGCGAGGGTATAAGTAAATGATGACGAATGTTCATTTGGGGGGTTTTAAAATATGACGAAACTTTCAAACCTAAATGATCAATTCAACCTTTAAATGTCGGACTTTGGACTAGTGATTCACAGGTACATCAGGTATGATTCAGGCACAGTAACATCTGCAGAAGCAGAGATTTCCTGTTCCTAATTAGGTCGTACTGGA
>NW_015695111.1:0-225 GCF_001515625.1 Sinocyclocheilus rhinocerous
GATCGCCCGGCTGGAACTCCCGGGCTTGTGCGGGCCGGTCGTACAAACGTTGCTGGGCGCGCTGGGCTGTCACGAGGTGTTCTTTAACAAGGGGCATGACTCGGTCAATCCTTTCTCTCATTTCCCATATGTGCTCGACGAGGCTACGAAGTGGGGCTGGTTGGTTCTCCCAAGCTTCCTGAGCGACGTCTAGAAGGCCCCTGGGTTGTCTCCCAAACAGCAGTT
>NW_015695112.1:0-225 GCF_001515625.1 Sinocyclocheilus rhinocerous
GAACATCCACACTGGAGAGAAACTGCATGCATGTGATCAATGCGATTAAACGTTTTTGTGAGCTTCAGTTCTGAAGAAACACCTGAAAGTTAATTCAAAGGAGAAGCCACATTCATGTAATTTGTGTGGCAAGTTTTTTTGTGTCTACAATATTTACAAGAACAATATTTAAAAGAACAACAGAAAATACATTCTGGTGTGAGAGAGTACATGTGCTTTGAGTGT
>NW_015695113.1:0-225 GCF_001515625.1 Sinocyclocheilus rhinocerous
ATTGCATAGATGATTTGAAGTCGTATAGGAGTGAATTTAGTGAATGTGTATGTTTTGATAGCACTGATACTTTAGAGAGGATCTAAGATAAAATGATTCCTGAATTATTTTAATAAAATTAAATTAACTTCAAAGCTTAAAAAAAATCTAATAATTTATAAAAAAATGAAATTAATGAATAAAACACACACACACACAAGATCAGTTAGTCAATTTCAGTAGCCC
>NW_015695114.1:0-225 GCF_001515625.1 Sinocyclocheilus rhinocerous
TAGAAACTGAGAAAAGAAAATCCAGTCTGATTATCAGGAGAGCAGAAGTTATGTAGGCAGTGCTGAATAAAAGAAAAATAAGTCCAACACATTTTCTGTTCTGCTGGCCAAAACACCAGTCAGTCAGAGAGATGGTGAATACTATGAAATATGAAAATACCAACTATATTGAAATGAAAATATATTTACAATATATTCCATCCAACTCAGACAGAACACTTTTTT
>NW_015695115.1:0-225 GCF_001515625.1 Sinocyclocheilus rhinocerous
CAAAGCGTAAAACCTTTGCATTTTGCCGTGCCTGTGACCTGATTTTAATCTTGATCAATTTGTTCTACACATTTAGTCACGCATAAATACAGTCAAGGCTACATTAACCTTGACCTTCCTGTCTGGAGCGTACAGAGCTTCGAGTCAGAAGTCAGCTTTCACGTTCCTCTTCAATTAACGCCAAAGGGAAGCAGCATTCATCTCACATCACTAGCTCACAGCAGC
>NW_015695116.1:0-225 GCF_001515625.1 Sinocyclocheilus rhinocerous
ATACAGTCCTAAATTCACTTATGATGATTCAGCTGACATTCAGAGATAAATTAGGTACAACATAAGAAAATATTTTTTGCACTTGTAGTGCATGAAGAGATGACTGTGTTTTTCTCACTTCGTTTGCTTTCTCAGCAAACCATGTCACGTTATTATACATTTATTCATGCAGGATAAAAGTTTTAACACAATGTTCTCACAGGGCCACAGCTATTAGATACATGC
>NW_015695117.1:0-225 GCF_001515625.1 Sinocyclocheilus rhinocerous
TAATATTTTGAGATACTGGATTTTTGACTTTCATGAGCTGTAAGTGGTAATGTCTAAGGTTTACTGAATTCGCCTCACCTTTAGCGGGTCTGAGAGCGCGGAGCGGCTCGCGGCCGGCGGCTCTGATCTGCGGTGATGATGATGTCATGTCGCTGGGCTTCTCCTCGTCTGGATCTAACAATCTGTTTGAGTAAACGAGTCTCTGACCGATCACACTCACATTCC
>NW_015695118.1:0-225 GCF_001515625.1 Sinocyclocheilus rhinocerous
GCAAATAGTTTGTTGCTAATGCAACCTTTCTAGTCGAAGTACTAAAATTACTCAGTTTTAAATTAAATAAAATTTAATGAAAGTAATAAACAAAACTTATTAAAACTGACAAAATCACAACAATATTATTGTTAACTGAAACTTAAACATGTACATCACTGAAATAAACGTGAACTGAATTAAAAGTAAATTAAATAAACAAAATAAACTTATACAAAACTTTCA
>NW_015695119.1:0-225 GCF_001515625.1 Sinocyclocheilus rhinocerous
TATATATATATACACACACACATATATATATATATATATATATATGTATATATTCTTTAGAATTTATAAATCAGCTTAAACATTATTTAATTGCATATCCACAAATTCCCAGCTTCACCTTTTTTCCGACTTTTCTCCTCCTTTTCTCCAGTTCCTGCAACACTGTTTCTGCCGTCCATAATGGCGAGAGATTCTTGTAAGATAAACACATTAAAAAAAGAGGAA
>NW_015695120.1:0-225 GCF_001515625.1 Sinocyclocheilus rhinocerous
TATATACACACTACATATTTTTGATATTCGTTCATTTTTTATTATTTATTTTATTACAAATACAGTAAAAACAGTAATATTGTGAAATTTATTTACAATTACTGTTTACTATTTTAATATATTTTAAAATGCAATTTATTCCTGTGAATATATCAAGAAAGCTGAATCTTCAGTCTTCAGTGTCACACGATCCTTCATAAATCATTCTAATATGCTTTTTTTTTT
>NW_015695121.1:0-225 GCF_001515625.1 Sinocyclocheilus rhinocerous
GCACACTTTGAGTGAGAGGAGAGATTCGCGATTGCAACAGACACGGTTTAAGTGCGCACACACTCTTTGGGCGAGAGCAGCGCATATCTGAGAGTGCATGTCCGATTTTGTGTGAGAGCAAAGGAAATCCGCGTGCGAGCGGAGAGATTCGCGCTCGCACATCATATTAATGTACTTTCGCGCTACGGCTACAACAGTGCGCTCTCGACATTTGTCAGTAAAATA
>NW_015695122.1:0-225 GCF_001515625.1 Sinocyclocheilus rhinocerous
GTTCATGAATTCGCCGTCAAGTGGTCTGTCCATGTCTCTGCTCCGTCATGGCTCCCCGGTCTGCTTGCACCGCCATGGCCCCACGCTCTGCCTGCGCCGCCATGGCCCCCTGCTCTGCCTGCTCCGCCATGGCTCTCCAGTCTGCCTGCTCCACCATGGCTCCCTGCTCTACCTTTTCCGCTTCACGGGCCTGGCCCTCCGTCCCTCCCCCAGTTCCGCCTCCAC
>NW_015695123.1:0-225 GCF_001515625.1 Sinocyclocheilus rhinocerous
TCTCAGCAGTAGATGAGAAGCCAAGCACACCGAAAGTGGGACGAAACAGCGCGTTATTAAAATGTTCGCGCGGCGTAGCTCAATGGACCGAGCTGCACGACCGACTCAACAGCGCAGAGAGGACGTATTTACTAGCGCCACCGAACTGACAGCACGGCGCAAACTAATCTCACCAGCGCAGCGCTGATTAAGTTACAACAGCGCAGCGCGAACATTACTCTCCGC
>NW_015695124.1:0-225 GCF_001515625.1 Sinocyclocheilus rhinocerous
GGAAAGAATATTTTGTTGGCAATTTGTTATTGTTCTACAATTGTTCAAAAAAAAAAATAATTGATGCATGTCATCTGTGAAAAATATTATTTTATGTGTTCCCTTTTTGTAACCCGGGTGGATTGTGTTGTTTACCATTTTGTTAAGAAAACAAGCCAAGTGTATGTTTAATTAAGCCTGAGTTGTTTCATTTGTATGCAACGGCTGTTGTTAACCTCTTTTCCT
>NW_015695125.1:0-226 GCF_001515625.1 Sinocyclocheilus rhinocerous
AAAAAAAAAAAACTTTCAATACCACACCCTTGCTGCAATAGCTAATCATTCTGTCAAGACACTAGCACATTTTCTATCAAAAAAGAGCATCATAGTCTATCAGGTTTCCGTTCTACCTGTATAGAACTTGAAATCCTTTAAAAAAATAATAATAATAATTCAGTCGGCTGTAAACCACTCCACATTTTTAGTGTGTGAATTCATTTTAGATAGTATGTGTACAACA
>NW_015695126.1:0-225 GCF_001515625.1 Sinocyclocheilus rhinocerous
GAGCTCGGAGCAGTCGTCCGGGCCGCACGCTATCAGATACGTGTCGTCGGGGCTCCAGGCCAGATACGAAACCCCATAGGCATGACCCTCCAACGTCTTCAGCTGCTTGAGCTGGTGAGAGTCCTGTCAAAACATCTGACCATCAGACTCTTGGCTCGTGAGCGCAATGCTGCGCTATTTCCAGTGCTGGGTAGTAACTGATTACATGTAATCTGGATTACGTAA
>NW_015695127.1:0-225 GCF_001515625.1 Sinocyclocheilus rhinocerous
TCATCAACAACAGAAATACCTACTTCCAGTGTAGAGCAAACAACAAGCCAGCAAACCCCTCAGTTTAGTTCTACCACAGAAACAGAACCTACTAGGACAGCTCAAACAGCATTTCCAACAGTTATGACCCCTACGAACATGTCAACATTAGAATCATCTACACTTGAAAGTGTTACAACTGAGGAAACTACATTATCCACAATAGGTACCTCTCCATTTTCACCA
>NW_015695128.1:0-226 GCF_001515625.1 Sinocyclocheilus rhinocerous
AGCTTTGTGTGGAAAAATAAACCAAAATTTAGGTTGTTATTCTACCCCTCATTAAATCAAAATGAAAATTATAAATTAATATTTCAGATTAGATTAACTGATTAATTGAAAAAAAAACAACCTTATGAATGATTTGATTATGAACCTGTTGACATCAAGATTCTAATGAAATAAGGCCTTAAAAGTTCATTCTGTTCCTCACACAATCTATCCTTTGCATCTTTTT
>NW_015695129.1:0-226 GCF_001515625.1 Sinocyclocheilus rhinocerous
GGGAGGAGGAGGAGGTGAACAGGGCTTCTTCAGCCACGGACCTGCTGGGGGAGGGAGGGAGAGAGGGAAAGTGAGCGAGAGAGAAGGGAGGAGGGAGCGAGCGAGCGAGAGACAGAGAGAGAGAGAGAAAAAAAAACGGCGAAAGGGCAAGGCTTTTGTTGGCGGTTGGAGAGAGGGAAGAGGGGGGAAAGAAGAAAAGAAAAAACATGTCTACGGTGAACAGGCC
>NW_015695130.1:0-226 GCF_001515625.1 Sinocyclocheilus rhinocerous
ATTGTTTGGTCTATTAAAATCTTTAAATTAGCTCTGAACAAAGTTAAAAAAAACATTTCTGGAAGCTCAAAATCTCCACCCAAAGCTTCCAGACCCTCAGCTTCAAAAGTCTCTCATTAAAACCGATTCTGTCCAACATATAAAACCAGTAATGGTAGGAGACGGTAACCACCACAGCAGCTCATCAATTTCTCTCCATCCAGTGCAGTTCCACTTTAGTATTTTC
>NW_015695131.1:0-225 GCF_001515625.1 Sinocyclocheilus rhinocerous
AATTTTCAAATGAAAATGGCAACATGATCGTTTTATAAAGTATGTCGTTCATATGTGCTTCATTTTCGCTGGAGGAAACCTGTGGTGTGATGAGGGGTGAACGCAGCGAAAAGGTAGGCTACAGTAGATGGGGAACCGATTATTGCTCCCCCATAATATTTTGTAAACTAGATTTATGATAAAGAACTGCACAGATGCAGATATTATAACAATCTATCGATAAAC
>NW_015695132.1:0-226 GCF_001515625.1 Sinocyclocheilus rhinocerous
AAAAAAATCATTATCTTCATCACTAAAAACCACTTGCAATTTCACATATAAAACACTTTTTAATTTATTTCAGTTTTGATTTTTAGTCTATTACAAGCTCACTGAAGCTGTCCAGACTCAAAGCAAAGTCAAATGAAGAACACTCACTGTAGCATCTGTCAAAACAAAAACGGATTTTATAATAATGTATTCAGTCTAATTGCATAATTGTCCTGCTTGCAATGTC
>NW_015695133.1:0-226 GCF_001515625.1 Sinocyclocheilus rhinocerous
TTGGTCTGTTGTACTGCTACAACAGTAAAACGGATGACAAAAAAAATCTGTTTTTTTTGTTTAATCAGATAATTATCATTCTTTTTTTTTCATACTCTTTTCCTTGTATAAAACAATTCACATACGTTGTTGTATTCCTGGTGTTTCGTGAGAGCTGTGATTTAGTCTTCAAAGTGATCTCCTTTAATAACATCAGCAGACTAGGTTTGGTTTTTAAGTGAGGTTT
>NW_015695134.1:0-226 GCF_001515625.1 Sinocyclocheilus rhinocerous
CAAATGAGTGCAAATTTTAATAATCTTATACTATTTATCTTTTTTATATATATATAAATGTCACGTCATACATGGTTTAAATGGTAAAATAACAAAAAAAAAAAATTCCGGTGTCAAATCTATAATAAAAAAAGCTTGTGTGAACAGAATACCCAATTGTAGAGACCCACGACTGGCAAATCAATGAGCTACTTCTTTTCTCTCCAGTACGGTAGGAAGTTAAATT
>NW_015695135.1:0-226 GCF_001515625.1 Sinocyclocheilus rhinocerous
TGTCTGATTTCAAAATGGTTTTCACAGGATCAATTTTGAGTGTTTAAGCTTTCAATTTATATCTAATTTAGGATGATTACTAAAATATGTGAAAGGCAAAACAGGCCATAAAAAAAAGTTAACAGGTTAAATTAGAAGGATTTTCACTGGTAGTATTTTTGGACCTTGTATACACATGTACATTGAAATGAAACTGCAATCTCACCTTCCTAATGGGGTGCTTTGC
>NW_015695136.1:0-226 GCF_001515625.1 Sinocyclocheilus rhinocerous
CGCATTAGGCCTTTTTCTGAATTAAATAATAAAATGCGACTTATATGCAACTTTTTTTTTTCCTCTCTAAAAAAAATTTTTTTTATACGCATAGCATATTTTAACCGTGCAGCAAACCTTTAAAAATATTTTAATAAATTACTGAAAATTTTATTTTTTTATTTTTAACCGTTTAACTGATTGTACTTATCGGTCAAAATTCTTACGGTTGGTTAACGGTTAACCG
>NW_015695137.1:0-226 GCF_001515625.1 Sinocyclocheilus rhinocerous
AAAAAATCTATTTGTGAATAAGTTAAGAAAAATAAACTTAATTCAAGATATATTCACTGAAAACAAGTTCTATTGGCAAATTAGTTTTTTTTTCCCCTTAGTTTTTAGGCAGAAACCTCACCAAATTTTGTTACATTTATGCCTAAAACAGGGGAAAAGATGATTCGCAAAATCCAAGACGTTTTCTCTGAAATCATAATATGCAAAATTACGTTTTAAGGATGTT
>NW_015695138.1:0-225 GCF_001515625.1 Sinocyclocheilus rhinocerous
TTACTAAAATAAACTTGAAGTATACTACTTTTTGGTAAGGGATATGATATCAATGCTCACAGAAATGTTAATTTCCACTTTCTTTTAATTTCATGAGATCTTTTATCTCACCCTTGTGGAAGTGTTTTTAAACAGAAGGTATCGGTATACATTTTGGTACACAAACATCTAGTCGGGTCCTGCATCTGTCCTACTTCCTCAGATTTTATTAAAATCTTTCTCATC
>NW_015695139.1:0-226 GCF_001515625.1 Sinocyclocheilus rhinocerous
CATCTGTACTTCTCCAACAGACCAAAAAACAGCCATTATTTTGTTTAAAAAAAGGTGCGCTCTGTTCGAAACTGTTGCTTTCGTTAAAAAAAAAAGTTACGTTCGATCCTCGCTGGCTGTGCTGATTTAATCTAGTGGGTCTAATCAAAAACTATAGAATACCCAAGACGTGTCACGCGTGTAGTTTTGAATGGGGAAAAATGCAAAGCTCAATATGGCCGCTCAA
>NW_015695140.1:0-226 GCF_001515625.1 Sinocyclocheilus rhinocerous
GCGTTACAATCACAATCACGTGACAACGTATATTTAACAAAAAAAATTCCAATGAAATTCCAACAAAGAAAAATGATGGCACATTACAAAATAATAATAACAATTAAATAAATTTAAAATAATATAAAAAAAGGTGATTTTTTTTTTAATAATTACACTTTGGTTTCTGTTGTTAAGAGGATTTACTCGAAGCAAAATAACAGCACCTGGAAACGTATAATCGGAC
>NW_015695141.1:0-226 GCF_001515625.1 Sinocyclocheilus rhinocerous
AAAAAAGCATGACACTAAAATAATGCAATAAACATCAACATAAAACCCCAAACTACATAATAACTAATAAATACTGTTACACTGGGAATTCTGTGAATGCCAGTTTAGGGTTTAGGTAAATTACATGATAATTTTTTCACTTCCAAAAACTGTACATGTAACAATATTTTACTGTAAAATTGTATATTGCAAAATTACTGTAAATTGTGAAATGTCTTGTTAGATT
>NW_015695142.1:0-226 GCF_001515625.1 Sinocyclocheilus rhinocerous
AAAAAGGAAAAAATGAAAAGCTGGGACATTATGACATTATTACATTAATGTTTAAACATTATTAATCAACTATGGCATTTTGATCAATGTATTACAAAGCCAAAACCATTTTTTAAAAAATGAAACATGCAAGGATAAATCATTTCATAATAATTTAGAATATACAAACTTTGTAAAAAAAATATTTTTCAAAGTTGTAAATAAAACAAAGACTATTAGAGTATAG
>NW_015695143.1:0-226 GCF_001515625.1 Sinocyclocheilus rhinocerous
AAAAATAGCACAGAAAAGTTAGAAGTTAAAGCTAGTTCTGAGAAACTCTCTAGCATAATTAGTTTGCAAATGGGACTAGGTTTTACTTTTTGGGGTCACTGTATGTTTTCTATTTAAAGGGGTGTATGGATTTTGGTTTCTTCATGAGTTGCTTATAAAAAAATAGTTATTTTTCTTTCTAGACAAGGAGGATGAAAAGCAGAATGATTTAGAACAACATGTTTTA
>NW_015695144.1:0-226 GCF_001515625.1 Sinocyclocheilus rhinocerous
AAAAACCTACAACTTTAAAATTAAAATGAAAACTAATAAAACTAAGTGAAAATATTAAAAACTATAACTATATATAATATCTCAATTATACTAAAATAACACTGATTCGTACTCTATTTATTTATTTATTTATTTACATCTAAATTAGTTTAGTATCATTAATAAAGCCTACTATTGTAGTTGTTAAAATTTGAATTATTTGTAATTTTGTTGTTTTTATCATTTT
>NW_015695145.1:0-226 GCF_001515625.1 Sinocyclocheilus rhinocerous
AACTTTTTGGTGAGTCTTAAGAAGACTGATTATACCTGCGCAGGTTCAAAGTTATAGGTTACCGTGAAAATATTTGTGAACCCCCAGGTCTGATGTATGGTTCATGTGAACTCCAGTACAGTTTTCAGTAAAAATGAATGCAATCCATCTTAATAACCACTATCAGTGATGTATAAGTTGCAGCTTTGTGCAGATATTTTATAATTGCATTATTTATTAAAGGCAT
>NW_015695146.1:0-226 GCF_001515625.1 Sinocyclocheilus rhinocerous
AGATTGTAATCTCTGTAATGAGAGGACTGAAGCTATTTAAATTGGACAAGTCTGAAAGCTGATTGAGATGGCTTGATATAAGGAACACTTAAGGAAATATAAAACATAAAAAGAAACCAATCTGGCATGCAAAATAGGTCCTTTGTATATTAATAAAGAGTTTATAAAAATGCATAAAAAGTCTAAATTCATCTAACGCTGAGAATAATCTCATGTTATGAGAGTG
>NW_015695147.1:0-226 GCF_001515625.1 Sinocyclocheilus rhinocerous
ATACATAAAAAGAAGGTGGAAACAGGTTCAGTACATTTCAGACCTCTTTTGGAAGAGATGGGTGAGGGAATACCTACCGTTGCTGCAGGAGAGGCAGAAATGGAACAAGATTAAAAATAGCCTTAAGTCTGGAGACGTTGTGACCATTATGGATCCAACGGCACCTCGAGGATCCTGGCCACTTGGAAGAGTTTTGGAAACATTCCCTGACAAGAAAGGGCTGGTG
>NW_015695148.1:0-226 GCF_001515625.1 Sinocyclocheilus rhinocerous
AATTGATATTGATTTTGTTCTGGCCAATATTAATTACATACGGAATACAGCCAGAAATAATTTTTAATTGATGTTTTATTACTGTGTTTTTAAAACATAATAATAACCAAGTCATCATTACACTACAAAAACATATTCATTATAAATATTTTAGTAGTAGGAGTATGTCCTGTAATTTAAGAAAAGGTGTGATCTAAAAGGTTGCAAAATGATTTTAATCTTTGTT
>NW_015695149.1:0-226 GCF_001515625.1 Sinocyclocheilus rhinocerous
TGGTATATACACAATAAAATTATAATATAAAAATCTGTTAATGAACACAATGCTGCTAATGTTTTAAGCTTAACAATGTAATGGACTAAGGTAATGATCATTAAATCATTTTACTGCAAAAAAAATTAAAACATGACAAACAATAACAACAACAAAAGTGTCAGTTCTTACTTGTGGTGACAATCAGTGCCTCCAGCATGTGATGTCTCAGTTTGACTCTGCAGTG
>NW_015695150.1:0-226 GCF_001515625.1 Sinocyclocheilus rhinocerous
AGCCTCAGACTATAAACACTCATTAAACAAGCCATTCAGGATCAGAAGCAGATCATCTCATCTTTTTATACAAGCATTTGTGGGTAGAAACTGATTATTCACATAAGAATATTTGCTGGAAGGCTAAAACTAAAACATAATATGATTATCTTATCCAGAAACTGACCAATTATAAAGACTTAAAAAATAAAGAGCATTCAGTACCAGCAACATTATCACTCCAAAC
>NW_015695151.1:0-226 GCF_001515625.1 Sinocyclocheilus rhinocerous
AAGGGGAAGAAACCACAACAAACAGTCCACAGGGGTGTTACAGCTACCATATACCACATTCCTCACAGCAACGAGGGCAAAATGTGTTGCTATGGAATTGGAGTGTAGTGTTTGCAAGTTTGTTCAGTGCACTGTAAAAAATGATTGTGATTTTAACTGTAAAAATGCTACAGTAAAAAATTGTTAATTGGTTAACAGTAAGTTTCCATATTCGGTGAATAAATGT
>NW_015695152.1:0-225 GCF_001515625.1 Sinocyclocheilus rhinocerous
TAAGGGGGTCTGAATACTTTCCGTACCCACTGTACATTTAAATAAAGAAATGCATTGCCATTTTGCAAATTACATTTCAAAATGAATTTTGATACCGATATGCTTCCATATTAAATGAGATTTTCAGGTTGTCATTTTTTTCAGAACACTCAAGTTCATCGCTGTCTGATTGCAGTTCATGTTATTTGTGACCCTGCAGCACAAAAGCAGTGTTAAGTCGCTGGG
>NW_015695153.1:0-226 GCF_001515625.1 Sinocyclocheilus rhinocerous
AAAGTCATAGAACTTCACTAGAACAATTTTAGCTTCTATCTGTTTGCATTCACCAGTGCTTGAGGGTTATGAAAACTTTTTAAGATCCAAATAACTGTATAATGTGATGAATAACAACCTCTATATTAAATATTTAATGTAGCATCTGAATTTTTAACAAATTATACTGACTGCATTAAAAGTTTCCCTGATCTATGTGCAATGCAAACGTTCTGTAGATATTTCC
>NW_015695154.1:0-226 GCF_001515625.1 Sinocyclocheilus rhinocerous
AAACAATGGTAATGTTAGACACTTTTATAATTAAAACACTTTTTTTAAAATAATTAAAACTACATTTTTAGAAAACTTTTTAGTCAGTTTAAACACTATATTTTTTAATTATTATTAAATAATTAAATAAGATTCTATCTTTCCTATGGCTGTTCCAGAGGTCAAATAAGTAAATAATATTTGTACAGATACTGATTTTAATAAAACTACAGCTTATAAATGTTCA
>NW_015695155.1:0-226 GCF_001515625.1 Sinocyclocheilus rhinocerous
AAAAATCCTCTTGACGAATCCTGAACGACATGAAGAAAAAAGCATTCTACTTTGAAATGGGGCTTAATCAGAGGTTTGGAACAAAAACATAATTTTTGTGGGAGATTTTAGTATTTATCCTCCGTTCAGTCCTCCAGACATCTGTTAGAGAAGATGAGTGTGTTTGTGTCTGTGTGTGTGTGTGCGTGTGTGTGAGTGTGTGTGTGAGTGTGTGAGAGTGTGTCTG
>NW_015695156.1:0-226 GCF_001515625.1 Sinocyclocheilus rhinocerous
TATCTCTATTGCTAAAAAAAAAAAAAAAAAGACGAAAAAAAAAACATGTTTGTGAATGTGCATTTGATTTACATTTGAGAGAAACAGAAGATTGTAAAAAAGGATACAAACTAGCCACCTTTCACTGAAAATTGCCGTTTTGAATTTAAAATAGGCCATCTCTGTGATTCAAGTAGATCCGATGAGTTGAAAACTCTTGCTACTTCATACTTCAATACAAAACAAT
>NW_015695157.1:0-226 GCF_001515625.1 Sinocyclocheilus rhinocerous
AAACAATACTACACATCAGTAATTGCCTAGAAACCTCTTAGCAACACTCTAGCAACCACCTTATCAATCCCTCAGCCAACACCTTAGCAACGATTTGCATCCAGTGTTTATATATTTAATTACAAAATCATTTTCGGTAGCTGAAATAAAATAAAAATATTTAATCAAAAACTTAAAAAAAGTTGCCTTGATAACAAACTGAAATAAATATACTTAAGTTGAAGTA
>NW_015695158.1:0-226 GCF_001515625.1 Sinocyclocheilus rhinocerous
AAAATGCCTGTTTCTGATTTTAATTCTGACTCCAGGTACAGTATGACTCCTTTTGATGTACAGCAGAAAAAAAATAATTTTGTGCAGCTTGACTCAGTAATTGTCTTATTTCTTTGTTTTAGGTGGGATGACTGCAGACCAGATCAGGCCGAATCAAGAAACTAGTGTCATGAAGGAAGACGAGACTGTGACCCTCAGCTGCACATATGATACAAGCAGCAGATAT
>NW_015695159.1:0-226 GCF_001515625.1 Sinocyclocheilus rhinocerous
GGCCAGGTTGAGTGTCTCTAGGGAGGCCAGAACACCTTCATATTCGCCCATGTGGTTGGCAAAGTAGTCTGATGAACATAGAAATGAGGCAGAACAGAATTATGCATTTTCTGCAAACTCACAAACCATACAAAAGACTGAAAACATGGAAAAATTTAATTGCCAACAAAAATACTCAGAAATAGCAGGGCTCGACGCTTACTTTTCTTTTTAGGAGCACTTGTGC
>NW_015695160.1:0-225 GCF_001515625.1 Sinocyclocheilus rhinocerous
TATATATATATATATATATTCTTAATACTGTTTGCATATAAAAGACCACCCACAGGAAGTTCAACCACTCAGAACAGAAGTCCTGAAGCTAAATGGCCAATTTAAACATTTTAAACACACATGTTCATTTTTTTCATCCAAAAATGAACATTTGCTGAACTCACCCTCAGGCCATCCAAGATGTATCCTCTGCAGTGAATGGGTGCCGTCAGAATGAGAGTTCAA
>NW_015695161.1:0-226 GCF_001515625.1 Sinocyclocheilus rhinocerous
CCTGCTTAAGTTTTGTAATACTGTTCAGCCCCCTACAGTTCCAGGGCGTTATTTTAAGCTTTAGTTCTCTAGACATTGTTATTAATAATATGCAATGTACCACTTTTCTCTATTTAACACTTGCACGTCTCCAAAATACAACTGAATGAACATTTTCTGTGAACTTATAGACCCATTATAAAATACAGCCCCTATAAACAAAGAACAATAACACATAAAAAGAAAA
>NW_015695162.1:0-226 GCF_001515625.1 Sinocyclocheilus rhinocerous
GTCTCTTAAGTCTAGTAGTGATTTTTATGAGCAATAGGATTTTTTTAAGTTATGAGAAAGAACCACATTCATCTGCACAGTCATGCAGAGCCGAAACACAACTAAAACAATGTTCTTCCGCAAAATGCATGCAGTTTTGTTTCTTAACCAAAGAGGGCAAAAAGTTATGTGACGTGCACCTTTAGCGTAAGTTAATCATGGCTCTTACATTTCTTTTTAGGAGCCC
>NW_015695163.1:0-226 GCF_001515625.1 Sinocyclocheilus rhinocerous
AAAAGTAAAGTATCAAAGAAACTTTTTAGTACTGGCAAAGTATCTAAGAAAATCATTTATTTTGCACAAAGCAAACCTTGTAATGTGAGTGATTACATTTGGCTACTGCATGCTGTGTACATTTGTTACTTTAAAGGTATTTGGTGAACAAATAAAAGCTACGTCTACATTAATCCGGATTCACTTGAAAATGGCATTTTTGTTTTAAAATTCTCTATCCACACTA
>NW_015695164.1:0-226 GCF_001515625.1 Sinocyclocheilus rhinocerous
AAAAAGATACTAGATAAAACTGTGACCCATCCACAATGGCAATAATTAATTCCATTTTTCTTAACCTTTATGCCAATAACTGACATGATGACTAACTATAAAAATATACTGGAAATGATTTGTGCATTATAACAATATTTACTTACTCAGCTTAAAGGCACAATATGTAATTTTCGCCGTTAAGAGGGCGCGTATTCAAAATAAACAAATAGACAAAGGCGTAGTT
>NW_015695165.1:0-226 GCF_001515625.1 Sinocyclocheilus rhinocerous
TAAAAAAAATCATACCAAAATAAGTTTAAAATCACGTTTTTTTTTTATAACCAGTGACTTCCTACAAACACTTTTAATGAGGAAAAAATGTACCATTAGTAGACCTATCAATGGGTCTCTGAGGAATGGATTTATTTATTTATTGACTATCTTTTTTGCTATCAAATTGTTAATTCTTTTTATATTTATCCAGATGTTTAGACTTCTTAAAAATCGGTTGTGTCAT
>NW_015695166.1:0-226 GCF_001515625.1 Sinocyclocheilus rhinocerous
CCATCACTCGTTTCTGATGCGATACTTCAAAATGCGCATTAAAATGGGGTGATGGAAACATAGCTAGTGACTTAAGTTATGTCACAAACCTTTGCTTTGATAGTATAAAAACACAGAGATGCAAGCTTGCACTCTTAAGGTTCTCTAAGCAATCAAAGAACACAAAAGGAGAAATTCAGCAGAATGTTCTCACTGCTCTTTTCCATACAATGAAAGCATACAGTAA
>NW_015695167.1:0-226 GCF_001515625.1 Sinocyclocheilus rhinocerous
AAACATTAATTGTATAATCTAAATATGCCTTAAGACGAACACGAATAAGCGTTTTACCGAATAACTGTTTATGAGAGTTTTCTCTCAGTCACGGGCGTCTGTATGGCCTTATGACGAGTGTCCGCCCACCCCACCCTTCCAAAAATCACCATGGTAACCGTAGTTTACTTTAAAATATCGTATAATAATCATGGGGGGGGCGGGTTGGTCTAAAAACGTGTAATCT
>NW_015695168.1:0-226 GCF_001515625.1 Sinocyclocheilus rhinocerous
AAACATGATTACATGCTAGCAGGATTGTTGTAAGCAGTTTAAAGATGTTTAAAGTTTAAAGTCCAAGGATGAGTCCATATCGCAACTATTTAACATTTAATGACACAGGATCAATATAATTCGAATCAGTTTTCATTTTCATTTAACATTTAAAGACAGAGGAACAATGTCATTGGAATAAATTTTCCAGCTGATGAACAATAAAAACAGCCAATCAGAATCCACC
>NW_015695169.1:0-226 GCF_001515625.1 Sinocyclocheilus rhinocerous
TAACACAAAAACTACCCAAACACTGAAAAAAATAACCCAAAAAAAGGCTCAACCCAGCATTTGGGTTCAAAAAATAACCCAGGAGAGTGTAATTTGATAATTTATGTATATTTTAAGTTTATTTATTTACAGTTTGGATCTTTTTAGTGGAATATTTTTTTTGTTTGTTTGTTTTTTTTTTGTATTTTATACTTTTTACGTTTCTTTATTTATTGGCTCTTTTTGG
>NW_015695170.1:0-226 GCF_001515625.1 Sinocyclocheilus rhinocerous
AAACAGAATAGGTGACATTTACTTTGGGTTCAGAAGTTCCTCAAAGTGTTCCTTGCACCTTCAGACTCAGACTGATATCTCATTAACAATAGCCTGGATCAGACAATGTCTCCCCTGCCCAAGCCGTCTGATGGTTTGCCACAACCTCTTTGAGGCTGACCAAAAGTACTTCGCAATGGTCTCTCTGAGCTTTTTTGCCTCTGCAACTACTGTGGCCAGTCATCCG
>NW_015695171.1:0-225 GCF_001515625.1 Sinocyclocheilus rhinocerous
AATAGAAACATTTTGTTACATTATAAATGTCTTTACTGTCACTTTAATCAATTTAATGCATCCTTGCTGAATAAAAGTATTTCTTTTCTAAAAAAAAAATCTTACTGACCCCAAACTTTTGAACAGTGCTGTATGTATATGTTAGTACACTCCACCCACCCGTGCTCTATGGAGCAAAGCCTTATCCAGCAGTCGTTTACGAGCCACTAGCACAGGATTGGCAGG
>NW_015695172.1:0-226 GCF_001515625.1 Sinocyclocheilus rhinocerous
ACATGAACATCTTGGATGACATGGGGGTGAATAAATTATCAGGAATTTTTTTATTCTGGCAGTGAACTAATCCTTTAAGTATTTGGTGTTATTTGATAAACACCAAAGTGGATTTAGAAAAAAAAAAAGGAAAAGAAAGTGCAGCCTGGTATGGTAACAGCTGTATTTCTGTTGTTCCTCAAGTGCCACCTACTGTCAAAGAATGAACTTTCATTTTTATGCAGCC
>NW_015695173.1:0-225 GCF_001515625.1 Sinocyclocheilus rhinocerous
TTTCAGGCATACAAGAGTGTCTGTTGGTGGGTGGATTTTGTTGTACTGAAAGATGAGCTTATGGGAAATTTTCTACCAAATGTGATCCTGCTTAAATTCCATTGGGAATATCCATTTTCCGCTTTCTATCTTTCTTTCTTTCTTTCTTTCTTTCTTTATTTATTTATTTTTCTTTCTTTCTTTTTCTTTCTTTCTTTTCCATTTAACCCTGTTTAGTGAGCATTA
>NW_015695174.1:0-226 GCF_001515625.1 Sinocyclocheilus rhinocerous
TAGCTTTTATCGTATTGTAGCATCATGTCTGGTTAGGACATTTTTTATGTTTTAAAAATAACATTTGGGATGAATAAATATTAAAAATTAAACAGTACTTTAAGTATAAAACTAAAACCACCAGTAGGTGGCAGCAAGTCACTTGTCTTAATGAGGGAGTCGTTGAATCATTCCCTCAAAAGATTCGTTCAAAAACTTGGATTCATTCAGTAATGAAGGGCTCACA
>NW_015695175.1:0-226 GCF_001515625.1 Sinocyclocheilus rhinocerous
TGCGAAATTTAAACTCAGAATTCCACGAAAAAAGGTAAAATTGCGAGATTTAAACTCAGAATTCCACGAAAAAAAGTACAATTGCGAGATTTAAACTCAGAATTCGACGAAAAAAAGTAAAATTGCGAAATTCAAACTCAGAATTGCAAGATGTAAATTCAGAATTCAGAGAAAAAAGTCGGAATTGCGAGATAAAAAGTCGCAATTAAATTTTTTTTTAAACATT
>NW_015695176.1:0-226 GCF_001515625.1 Sinocyclocheilus rhinocerous
AAACTCCGTTGCCTCACAGACATGAGAAATATATCTATTGAACGCGAAATGTTTTAATAATGAACCAATTCGAAAAGAAAACAAATATCCTCAGATTATGTAATCCATATGAAACGTGTATATTGCGCGTCCGCCACACAGCATTATTTGACGAACTGTATTCAAGCCATGTGAATTCATTGTAGGCTACCATTTTGGGGAAAATAATTATTTCCGGCAAACTCAG
>NW_015695177.1:0-226 GCF_001515625.1 Sinocyclocheilus rhinocerous
CAATTTAAAATAACTGTTGAATATTTGAATATATTTTAAAATGTAGCTAATTTATCACTGACAAAGCTGAATTTTCAGCAGCCATTTCTCCAGTCTTTAGTCTCACTTTTAATCAATTTAATGCATCCTAGCTGAATAAAAGTATTCATTTCTATAAAATGAAATATCTTACTAACCCCAACTAACCCCAATCTTTTGAAAGGTATAGTGTATTTCAGTTTCTTGC
>NW_015695178.1:0-226 GCF_001515625.1 Sinocyclocheilus rhinocerous
GTGCACTTGCGAGAAAACGTGGTTTTCGCTATCAAGTTTGATTTAGTTTAGTTGATTGGGTATATACTGGTTCAGACCCGCCCTCTCCGAGGTGAGGCTGATGTTATTGGCCGATTAAGAGATGGTGTGGAGAAGACGAGCAGAGATTAGGAGATCCTGGTCGCTGAAGGGTTTGGTTCTGATAAAAAGCTAACTTTTATAACTGCAAAACGCGAGTTATACGATT
>NW_015695179.1:0-226 GCF_001515625.1 Sinocyclocheilus rhinocerous
AAAATCGATTCAAATATGTGACGATTCAAATCGGTTGAATCAATTGGAGTAGGAGTTTATACGAATGTATCTCTGAGGGGAACTGGCTATCTTTAGGAAAGTTTACGTGGTATTTTATTTTCATCTCGCCTCTGAACAATGCATATTACCAGTAGTGTTAATAAGCGCAGCGCTGCTTTGCTTACAGCAGTAACCCAGGAAACACTGTATCATTGCTGTTCATAAG
>NW_015695180.1:0-226 GCF_001515625.1 Sinocyclocheilus rhinocerous
AACAGCGGTCTAACACGTCAAAGCGTAAGAGCCCGGTCTCATGAAAATGCATATCAATAGTACGCCAAATAAAAACGAAAACTCATGGTATTGATACGCAAAAACGGTCTTTGGCGTGCATATAATACGCAGTTTTCGCGTGCATATGATCAAACATTTGTTGGCGTGCATTATGATATGTAGTTTTCGCGTGCATATGACACGCATCTACCCCACAACCCTAATC
>NW_015695181.1:0-226 GCF_001515625.1 Sinocyclocheilus rhinocerous
AGTTTGTACAATATAAATATATAGGTAGAAAACTAGAAAAAAATACTAAATATGTTAAAATGGCTAAAAATAATTAAGAGAAAATATAAGTTACTAAAAATTCATCAAAAATATATTTTTGTATTTGATCTATTTTAGCAATACTTTTTGGGACATATTTTGAAATATTTTGAAAAAAAAAAAATCTGAATATATATTTTTGCCATATGGGATTAGACACAAAACA
>NW_015695182.1:0-226 GCF_001515625.1 Sinocyclocheilus rhinocerous
GGAGATGTAGAATAGCAAACACAGTCTTTTATTAAATCCAAACAGGGCTAAATCCACACCAGGAAGGGAAGATGACACTTTCACAACATGTAGACCCGACAAACAAAGACTGAACAGACTGGGGCTTAAATACACAGGATAACGAGAGAATTGGGAGGAACACAGGTGAACAGAATTACTATTTAAGAGACAACGAGGACAGGAACAGGAACGACCAAATAAGGGC
>NW_015695183.1:0-226 GCF_001515625.1 Sinocyclocheilus rhinocerous
CACTTAGCTTTGGGTCTCATAGCCCTTATGTATGAACGAGTAGGCCAAATATATTTAAAAATCGCAATTTATTTGTTTTATTGTACTTTCTACAATGTTTTTATTTTATTTTTATTTTTTGCTGGGGTCAAACTGATCAGAAGCAGAAACGTTAGGCTATTAGATCCAGTCATATTTCTGAAAAAAAAATGCATGCCAACTTTGATATAACAGATGGATGGGTTCA
>NW_015695184.1:0-226 GCF_001515625.1 Sinocyclocheilus rhinocerous
GGAGACACAGATGCGGTCAATATAGAAAGAGTAAATTATCTGAGCGCCAGTGAACTCTGGGATATGTTCATGTACATTATCATTCAGAAGTCTACTAATTTGAAAAAATTAGTACTTTTATTCAGCAAGGATGCATAAAAAGACAATCTTACCAAAGACCTCTGTTTCAAACAAATGCCGGTCTTTTGAATTTTTTTATTCACAAAAAAAATCCACTATAAAAAGT
>NW_015695185.1:0-226 GCF_001515625.1 Sinocyclocheilus rhinocerous
AAATTTAACCTGGATTCTGTCATAACTGAAATGTTTAAAACATGTTACATAAATGTTTTTTTTTAATTATTATTATAATTGCATATTAACAAACCTTGTAATAAGCTTAAAATGTATGCAGACAGACAGACAAACATTAACGATTTCAAATATTGAAAAATGAACCAACCTGCAGAAAAACTCCCACAGGTCCAGGTTCTGTACTCTTTGAATGGATCTGATGGGC
>NW_015695186.1:0-226 GCF_001515625.1 Sinocyclocheilus rhinocerous
TGCAGACAGCTGCAATTGCAGGTTTTCAAACAGAGATGGCGACAAGAGGCAAAACTTACGGACTGCAGCTTTCAATGATAAAAGGCGCTCAGTCAAAAATGAAAATTTACCAATAATTTACTCCGCTTCAGACCATCCAAGATGTAAATGTGTTTGTTTCTTCATTGGATCAAATTTTTAGAAATGTAGCATTACATCAATTGCTCACCAATAGATCCTTTGCAAT
>NW_015695187.1:0-226 GCF_001515625.1 Sinocyclocheilus rhinocerous
TTATTAGCCACAGTGTATATAGTCTTTAGTTTGCAGGTCATTGGTGTTGGCCAAGTTTTAGTTAGAGTTCAGTTCATTCATACTATTATTGTCACTATAAATAATGACATTAAGCGTTTTAAATTGCCTGTTGTAAAAGTTTTAACACATATACTCACTGTTCTTGATTAGTCTGGTAAATTCCTGAGATTCACCAATAACAACTCGGCTGCTGTTTTCTCTCGGA
>NW_015695188.1:0-226 GCF_001515625.1 Sinocyclocheilus rhinocerous
CTGACAAGCTGCGCAAAACCACGATCATATTTTGCGCATGTTTTATGTTTCACGCTTCAGAAATGTGATGAGCATTGATGCTCCATGGTTTTTGCAGTGAATTGTGGGATTAAAATTTTTTTTTTTAAATAACTTTGGGCAAACATGTCTTTAAAAGAAAAAAAAAAGAGAGAAAGGTTACACACAGATGCTGATTATCCAACCTTTGTGGGAAAATACAATTGTC
>NW_015695189.1:0-226 GCF_001515625.1 Sinocyclocheilus rhinocerous
TTTGTATTAGCTTACAATTTTTCTGGTATCTTATGTTTACATATACAAATGAGGTATTATCTAATTAAATATGCACTAAATTGCATACAATTCTAGAACAAAAAATCTGAACATTCGATAAAGACAGGTTTAAAATTCTTTTCATTTTACTGACAGACTTTTTAATGAGTCGAAGTTTTTCGAGGGGAGGGGATTTCGGATATCTCTTTTTATCGCTCTTTAAATC
>NW_015695190.1:0-226 GCF_001515625.1 Sinocyclocheilus rhinocerous
AAATCACACAAGGTCCCCAGATAATACTAATCCCGTGCGAATATGTCACTACTCTCAGGGTCATAACATCCAACATGAAACATCAAACAATCACCGACAAGCTACTGAACAGAAGGAAGACTTTAAGTAGGGCAGCTGACCAGGGGAAAACAGGTGAAGGGAGTTAAAGGTCCCCTGAAATGCTTAGAAACACGCAGCGTTTACTCTATGTGTTGACGTCATTTTA
>NW_015695191.1:0-226 GCF_001515625.1 Sinocyclocheilus rhinocerous
GATTTGGTCAAAATGTTTCACAAAACATCTGTCAATTACTAACAATGAAACCTTTAAAACCTATTTGAAACCAGCAATAAACAACATTTAACCAAATATTTACTTAAAATGTAGTT
The DNA here is from genome assembly GCF_001515625.1 of Sinocyclocheilus rhinocerous. Lineage (NCBI taxonomy): Eukaryota > Metazoa > Chordata > Actinopteri > Cypriniformes > Cyprinidae > Sinocyclocheilus > Sinocyclocheilus rhinocerous. The sequence goes on from NW_015695191.1 coordinate 117, forward strand.
TCTAGGAGCACTTGAACCAAAAGAATCAGTTCAGATTGAAATGAACAGGCTAAAAGAACCCGTCTGTCTTAAACCTGCTGCATCTCACTGAACTAAATACAGGGTTTCTG
>NW_015695192.1:0-226 GCF_001515625.1 Sinocyclocheilus rhinocerous
AAAGATGAGGCCAAACAAAAGAGAGAAAGACAGAAAGAAAGAGAGAGAGAGAGGGAGGGAGAGCGCTCGAGAGGGGGTGGGTGGGGACTGAAAGAGAGATAGAAAGAGAGAATGCAGTGAAAGAGAGAGAGTTTCAGCAGCCTGAGAGAGAGATAGTGAGAAAAAAAAAGAAAAAAGGGGGATGGTGGAGTGTGAAAATAAAAAAAGAGTCCATCAGCAAGAGAAA
>NW_015695193.1:0-226 GCF_001515625.1 Sinocyclocheilus rhinocerous
TTCATTTTTATTGAAAATAAATGCCTTTCCGATGTGATATGAGATCTGAAAAGGGAGAAAAAAAGTTAGTCAAAAGGCAGGTTCGAACTCTGGTCGATCGCATCAGAAAGACTACGGTACGCGCTTAACCATTTACGCCACTAGAACTGCCGATTGGCGGCCGTCTTTTATAGCCCAATCACACATTTGTGGGTGAAGTTAGTGTAAATAGCCTCTGCCAACGAGG
>NW_015695194.1:0-226 GCF_001515625.1 Sinocyclocheilus rhinocerous
AAAAAAAAAGTATCTACTTGTATTCAGTAAGGATGCATTACGTTGCTCAAACATTGTTTTATTGCTGTTCCATGAACTTTCTATTCATCAAAGAATCCTGAAAAAATGTATTATGGTTTACACAAAACTATTAAGTAGCAAAACTGTTTTCAACATTGATACTAATAAGAATTGTTACTTGAGCACCAATCTTTGCTCAAATAAATGTGGCCTTGGGGAGCATAAG
>NW_015695195.1:0-226 GCF_001515625.1 Sinocyclocheilus rhinocerous
GATGCGATTAATCGCGATTAATCGTTTGACAGCACTGAAAAAAAACGTAAAGCCTATTTACGCGTTAAATAAAAAATAATAATAATAATAATAAAAATAAAAAGGTAATTGTGACTTTACATCTCCAGTTGTGACTTTATATGTCACAGTATGACAGTTTCATGTCTCAAAATTTGTCTTTACATTTCTAAAAATGGCTCTTTATGCATTACTGTTCAAAGGTCTA
>NW_015695196.1:0-226 GCF_001515625.1 Sinocyclocheilus rhinocerous
GCTTTATTAAAACATGTATCCTTTAACAGAATTCCTCAAAAAAAACAAAAAAAAATTACTTCACAAAATACCAAACTGTAAACATTACATTTTTTCAAAACTAAGAGCACCATATTTTATGCTGTCATGTTTTTCAACAAAAACTCATTTGTACAGAATTCCTTTGCAACATATTTGAATGACAAAAAAAAATTACTCCGCAAAATCCAGGCTGTAAACATTACAT
>NW_015695197.1:0-226 GCF_001515625.1 Sinocyclocheilus rhinocerous
AAATGCAGGCTTGATGAGCAGAAGAGAATTCTTAAAAAAAAAAAATTTCAAAAATCTTAATGTTCAAAAACTTTTGACTGGTAGTGTATATTAGAATAAAACACTTACTAAAAAGCTTAAATATTTGATGGACCTGAATGTCATGTGATCGTTAATCAACATCAGAGTCACAAACATGTGATTGTGTTGTTAAATTGTGAAATTATAAACTTAGAATCTCAGGGGG
>NW_015695198.1:0-226 GCF_001515625.1 Sinocyclocheilus rhinocerous
AAATAACATAAGTTTGATGAGATGCAGAAACCAAAAAACTTATTTAAAATAAATCACAAAAACACAACAAAATTACAAAAAAAAACAACCTGAAATTAAAATGAAAACAGAATATATAAAACTAAAATAATTCAAAATATTAAAACATTTTAACCGTATCTCAATGACAGTAATATAACACCACACTCTCTGATCACTAATAAAGCCTCCGAGTCAATATGAGCTC
>NW_015695199.1:0-226 GCF_001515625.1 Sinocyclocheilus rhinocerous
AACAAACAAACAAAAAACCCTTCCGAAAAGTAACATCCCAACAAACAGCAAATCACACAAACTGTTTTTTAATTAACGTAAACAAGGAAACAAAATTAATGAAATAAATATCACATACAATCTCTTAAATTAAGATGTTTTTTTTTTTTACTCATTTACCATAAAATAAAGTGAAGTTACAAAAAGAGACCAAACAAAAATATATATTACTGTGAAAAGAACATAC
>NW_015695200.1:0-225 GCF_001515625.1 Sinocyclocheilus rhinocerous
TGAAGGATCATGTGACACTGAAGACTGGAGTAATGCTGAAAATGAACAGGAATAAATTAAATTATAAAATATATTCAGATAGAAAACAGTTATTTGAAACTGCGATAATATTTCATAATATGACTTTTTACAGTATTTTTGATTACATAAATATAGCTAATGTGCTGAGAATAAGAGACATTTCAAAAACATAAAAAAATCTCTCCAACCCCAAACTTTTGAACA
>NW_015695201.1:0-226 GCF_001515625.1 Sinocyclocheilus rhinocerous
ATTTGATGCATTCTCTCTCAATCTTTCTGCATTATCAGTAAAAATACTATTTAACTTTTATATGTCTGTCATTTGGAGACCTGCTGCAGATGAATGGAGCATACGAACACTTTTTATGTATTTAGGAACATGTGCGCACATTAAAAGTCCTTAAAAAGTCTACAAAATTCAGTTTTATGAAATTTAGGGTGCTTTCACACTTGGTTCGATTGCTTGGTCCGAACCC
>NW_015695202.1:0-226 GCF_001515625.1 Sinocyclocheilus rhinocerous
AACATGATTTTGTGGTTTGCAGAGTCACGTTCGAGTTTCGATTAACAGTGACTCGCACGTATTGTTGGGTGTTAACCAAGGGAGGCGTACACTCCGTCAAGGGTAGTGTTAGCTTGGTTCATAGGTGGAGAGTGGGTAAGGGGAGTAAGGGTGGGCAAGGAGGGAAAGTTTGGGATTCTGCTTCAAAGCGGAGTTCATTTCTAAGTTCATTCATTCTTCATGGTGT
>NW_015695203.1:0-226 GCF_001515625.1 Sinocyclocheilus rhinocerous
CATCGGACCTGTTCAAACCAGCCAATGGACTGTTTGATCAACAAGTGCATCCTTATGTCTGCCGCTACCATCTGTGTTCCAAAGCTATCAGACGAATCAAGTTCACATCAATTATCATTACTCGCACAAAAGTATTTTCTCAGAACATGAGTTTTGCTATTTAGAAAACAATTTAAAGCGCAATTGTCATGCGCCAAGCAATCCTCGCTGTGATTAAAACATTAAA
>NW_015695204.1:0-226 GCF_001515625.1 Sinocyclocheilus rhinocerous
TTCTTTCTCAAAACTAGTCCAAAACTAGCCCAATCATGTTCAGGGTGGTAAACATTGCGTTAGTGCGGTCGTGTCAACCCACGAAGTTGAGAAACATCCCGCGGCAACAGAGGAAAAAGTAGCCCAATTCCACGGGGGAACTGTGGATTTGGCAATACTTGCGCAGCGCGCCGTCATTTGCAAGTAAACACGGAGGATATAAAGTAAGCGATTATGCGTTTATTTA
>NW_015695205.1:0-226 GCF_001515625.1 Sinocyclocheilus rhinocerous
AACAGTGCTGTACTCGATGATAACAAGGCAGAAACGACCTCGTATATTGCAGAAACAAACTGTAAAGTAATATATGTTAAGTTAAATAAGTGAAATACTGTGATCTCCTCAGAAGACTCGACGCTGAAGTGACCGCGCTAGTGATGACGTCATCGCCGCGAGGCGGGATCAACCAAGTAGGTATAACTGCAGATCTCCAAAATGGGGCGTGAACTCCAAAAGTGGG
>NW_015695206.1:0-226 GCF_001515625.1 Sinocyclocheilus rhinocerous
AACTCATAATGTAATAACTAGGGCTGGCTCGATACCACTTTTTCAGAACCGATCCAGTATCGGCCGATACTAATCCGATACCAGCGCATTTTTTATTTATTTTTTTAAATCACTGTAGAATTTCTATACCTCAATGTTGACCTGATCATCACTCTTTGGTGTGTAAAACACAACCTACCATATATAGACAACTTCATTGTAAAGAAAAACAACAAATGACTAAATA
>NW_015695207.1:0-226 GCF_001515625.1 Sinocyclocheilus rhinocerous
AACACTGGATCATTTTTCTCAATAAATAAATGACAAAGTATATATGTTTGTCTCATTTGTTTGATTGGGTTCTCTTTGTCAACTTTCATGACTTGTGTGAAAACACACACACACACACACACATAGACACACTCTCTCTCTCACACACACACTCACACACACTCACACACAAACACTCACTCACACACTCTCTCTCACACACTCACACACACACACACTCACACAC
>NW_015695208.1:0-226 GCF_001515625.1 Sinocyclocheilus rhinocerous
AAAGTCCTCTTTTCTTCTTCTTCTTCTTCTTCTTCTTCTTCTTTTTCTTTGTTTTGGTTTGTTTAGACAATAACTTAACTATTTTCTTATTTCTTGTTAATACAAAAATGTATTAAAGTAATTATTTACTTACTGATTTATAGATCTATTCTTGTTGTGTTTATGTATTATATGTCAATGTTTTGGCAATACTGTGCAAGTCATGCCAATAAAGCTCACTTGAATT
>NW_015695209.1:0-226 GCF_001515625.1 Sinocyclocheilus rhinocerous
AACTGTAGTGTGTATATGTATGTTAATTGAATGTGTTTTATAAGTTTGCTTGTTTACGTGTGTATGTGTGTGTTTTATTGTGTAATAGACTGTAAAAGGAACTACATTCATATGTCAGTGTGTGAGGAATGTTGCTGGTCTCCACCCAGAGAGCTTTAGGATGGATGAGCCCATATGAAGCTGAAGTTTTCAGTGTTGACATCACTCAAACAATCACACCATCTGC
>NW_015695210.1:0-226 GCF_001515625.1 Sinocyclocheilus rhinocerous
TCCGGTATTTTATGGTGTAAGGGCTGGGTCAGCGTTAGAAAGAGCAACGCTTTTTTTAGTGATGTAACTGCTGTGGCGTTGGCCGGGGGCGAACTCATGCATGCTCAACTCCTCGTTAGTATAATGGACAGTGTCTTCACCTATCACGCGGAAAACTGGGGTTTGATTCCCAGACGGGGAAAGCTAGTGTTTTTCTGCTGCCGAAAGACACATCCAAAAGGTTTTG
>NW_015695211.1:0-226 GCF_001515625.1 Sinocyclocheilus rhinocerous
AACTGCTCCTACAGGGATTGCTGCATATAATTTGCATGCAGCTACAATTCATAACACATTTAGCATTGGGAAAGATGTACGTTTACCGTACATACCTTTGGGTGAAGATAAGCTTAATTGTTTGCGTGCTAAATATAGTGATCTGCATATTTTGATAATTGATGAAATATCAATGGTTGATCACAATCTATTAGCATATATTCACGGTAGACTGAGACAGATAAAA
>NW_015695212.1:0-226 GCF_001515625.1 Sinocyclocheilus rhinocerous
AACGAGTTTTCTCTTTCAGATGCTGCATCAAAACAAAGTGTAATGAGGATAGACTGTGAAGCTGAAATAAAAAATTATTTGTGGTCCATAGCTGATCGAATCGGTCGGAATAGACCAAGAGATTGTGGAGGTAAGTGATAAATATTATGTAATATTGTCTCACTTTCTATAGGCTGATTTTCTCCATGATGGTTTATTCAAAGCATACTCCTATGTTAAGGAACCT
>NW_015695213.1:0-226 GCF_001515625.1 Sinocyclocheilus rhinocerous
TGCAATACAATGATGATTGAGAGATGAACAAACAAACATTCCTCCAAAGCCTGATGATCGTATGGTTTTTCTGAAAAATAATGTCTGGATAGTGCTCATCTTGAAATATTTACAAACAATGATTGTGACTGTTCAAACTGGAAATTTTTCCCAAACATATTCTGATGACAGAATTATTCCTCCACAAAATTTCATGACCGTAAAATCTGCATAAGTCGAAATTTAA
>NW_015695214.1:0-226 GCF_001515625.1 Sinocyclocheilus rhinocerous
AACGTAATTCATACGAATCAAACGTTTAATCCAAGAATTAATGTAAGCTTTTATTCACGTATAAACACTGATCAATGCACATACATACAGCTCATTAAATATGGTCAACAAAATCTCAAAGAAGTCAGGAGACTTGGATTAAACTGCTTGATCCATATGTCTTTATTACTGGATCACAAATAAAAAAATCAATCAAATCCACCATTCCTCTTTTAAAAAGGGACCA
>NW_015695215.1:0-226 GCF_001515625.1 Sinocyclocheilus rhinocerous
AACGGTATGGCAAGCTCAAACTTGACTGAAACGCAAAATAAAAGCGGCGTTGCAAATATATTAGATATGGCCATGGAAAATATATGTATTGCAAAATCATTGCTTTTGCACTGTTTCGTTTAGATTTTGCAATTCTTTATTTTTGTTTGCAATCTTCTTTTCTTCTTGCAATACTTCATTTTCTTTTGCAATTCTTTGTTTTTGTTTGCAAAAAGCACTTTTTTTT
>NW_015695216.1:0-225 GCF_001515625.1 Sinocyclocheilus rhinocerous
TGTTAAAAGCGCTATATAAATAAAGGTGACTTGACTTGACAGGACTCAGAGGACCATAGAAGATGGACTGGATGGCCAGTTTTATTGACAGGTTTATGGCAGTACACAGAACGCAGGTGAGTAGATCCTTCAAGTGGTACACAAAGAATAACACAACTGTAAAATTTCTTTGAATTGCATGTGTGATGAGGACATGAGGATTCCAGACAAGTGGGGAAAATACAC
>NW_015695217.1:0-226 GCF_001515625.1 Sinocyclocheilus rhinocerous
AATACTGTCTGATTTTAATAATACTACTGACCACTGAACTAGAAATGTCCTTGGTTTTCATTTCAGAAACCTAGTTACCTTACATCTGCACACAGGTGAAAGGGAGAATTGAAATAATATGGGACAGTTTAGCAGAGTGTGAGAAAGAAAGAGGTTGAGGAGAATGGACGTGTAGCACATTTGGTCTTGTCTCTCTGGACTCAAGTAGCAATGAAGAGCTCCCAGG
>NW_015695218.1:0-226 GCF_001515625.1 Sinocyclocheilus rhinocerous
AATAAAATGTATCACCATTTCCACACAAAATATGAAGCAGCACAACTCTTTTCAACATTGATCATAATCAGAAATGTTTATTGAGCATCAAATCAAATTGTAGTGGTTTTTGAAAGATCAATAATGTATTGATGCAGAAAATTCTGCTTAGCGTCACGGAAATAAATTACATTTTATAATTATATTATAGAAAACATTAAAAAAAATTTTTTAATAATATTTCACA
>NW_015695219.1:0-226 GCF_001515625.1 Sinocyclocheilus rhinocerous
ACTACATGTAAGCCGTATGTCATATTGGAACGTCAAAGCCGGTATATGAACACTTGACTCGAATGTGTCTGCAAACACATATTTGAATATCTATATCAGCAATAAAGTTCAGCAGATTATTTTATTAAACTAACACAATACAATAAAAAGAAAACAAGTAGATAGAATAGAAAAAGAATAGGGAATAGTAGTGTTAGAGGGTAATTTTTAAATAAAAATAAAACAA
>NW_015695220.1:0-226 GCF_001515625.1 Sinocyclocheilus rhinocerous
CAGCGACTTAACACTGCTTTTGTGCTCCAGGGTCACATATATCAGTGCCACAGTAAAAATACATAAATAAATAAAAACAAATAAATAAAGGCAGAAAATGTACTCACTCTCAGCCCATTCAAGATGTAGATGAGTTTGTCTCTTCATCAGAGCAGATTTAGAGATTTTCTTTTGCATTACATCACTCAGCAATGGATGCTCTGCAGTGAATGGGTGCCGTCAGAAT
>NW_015695221.1:0-226 GCF_001515625.1 Sinocyclocheilus rhinocerous
GCCTGGGAATACCAGGTGCTGTAAGCTTTTGCTTTTCCTTCACTACTCAGCTAACACACATACCCAAGGCTCAGCTTTGATGGTTGCTCCTTTATCCTTTTTAACTGATTGCTTACATTTTTTCTTTCTTTTCATTTTGCTTTTTCTGTGCCGCCTTTCTGCTTGCGGTGTGACGAAGGACAGCTCAGCCTCGTCATTCTTGCTTTCTCCTCCAGGGGGCGGCTGA
>NW_015695222.1:0-226 GCF_001515625.1 Sinocyclocheilus rhinocerous
AACGATTAATTGCCGCTTTGAACGATTACGTAATTGTGGCATCCACTGCGATTAGAAATTCGATTAATTGTGCAGCCCTAGCTGTAACACACACACTCACCCATACTGAGGTCCGCCGTCATTGATGACTCCCAGCCGCGCTAACTGTCTCTTCAGATGCAGCTTAAAGCTGGCGTTTATCCTGAGGAACAGCATCTACACACAAACACACAATAAACACCATGAG
>NW_015695223.1:0-226 GCF_001515625.1 Sinocyclocheilus rhinocerous
AATAGTTGTGATCTTTTGTCTTGGCATGGACAACTCACATGATGACAATTAGAGATGTCATCCTAGTAAAAAATGTTTCATTTAGTTTTTAATTTTGATTAGTCCAGTGTGTTATAGGGCAACACATGCAAATGAATGGTGAACTCAAGTGAGTAGACATTGTAGAGGTGAATTACTGAATTTGATTTAAAGGAATAGTTCACCCCCCTAAAAAAAAAAAAAAAAA
>NW_015695224.1:0-226 GCF_001515625.1 Sinocyclocheilus rhinocerous
GCTAAAAATAGAAGGTATTTGCAGATTGAAGAGCACAACGCTATCTGTAGTTTGAATTGCGCTCCAAGAAGCGTGTGATGGAAAGGTCAGACCCAGTCCTGGCTGCAGGTTTCTTTAGTGTAGCGGTTATCATGTTCGCCTTTCACACGAAAAGTCCCCAGCTTGAAACTGCCCGGAAACAGCCGGTGGTTTTTGTTCTATCTGTGCTGAAATGGCTCTCTGGTAA
>NW_015695225.1:0-226 GCF_001515625.1 Sinocyclocheilus rhinocerous
ACAATTTAATAATCAATTTACAATGAATTTATATCTGTATTGTATTACGCTGTGGACGAGCGCATTGTAAAATGAATGGATGGATGATTCAGCTGCAGGCGGCATCTTCTGGCGAGTCACAGGAATTCATTCAGTGCGCGACCCTCACAGTGCATTATGGGTATTGTAGGAATAGATGATTCAATAAATATGAAATTTCCCTCCCCCGATCAATTCTCAATTGGAA
>NW_015695226.1:0-226 GCF_001515625.1 Sinocyclocheilus rhinocerous
ATCAAGACGCCTTTATAAATCACCCTCGGCCTGAAATACTCTTTATTCATCATTTGCTCTTCTGTGCTCCCCCAAAACGCACCAGTTTATTAATTAATCTATTTTTTATTAATTTTGTTCCCTTTTTTGGCCAAAATATATGCAAAATATATGCTATCGCCCTAGTTTCCAAATCATTCATTCATTCATTCATTCATTTTTTATCTCCATCCATCCATCCATCCAG
>NW_015695227.1:0-226 GCF_001515625.1 Sinocyclocheilus rhinocerous
AATAGGAATGAATCCAACTTTTAAATTTATTCAAACAGAAAAGTTCTTTTTAATTGTAATACAGTTTCACAGTATTACTGTTTTTACTGTATTTTGACCCAATAAATGCAGCCTTGGTGAGCACAAGAGACTTCTTTCGAAAACATTTAAAAAGTCTTACAAAACCCAAATGTTTGAACGGTAGTGTATTTATGAAAATCTAAATTGTGGATATTTTTAGATTAGG
>NW_015695228.1:0-226 GCF_001515625.1 Sinocyclocheilus rhinocerous
AATCGTGTTAAAATCGGAATATTGTTGTCCATGTAAACATACTGAGTGAGTCGTTTCGTAAACAGAAGGAATAAATCCAGCTCTGGCTGATGTTCTTTCATCATCTTACCTGACAGGAATGGACTTGGGAAGGGCGTTGATGTTGTTGTGCTGATTCTTGGGCCTGTTGTCCATGGTGCGTGTGAAAGTGTCGACCCCGCTGTCGGTGTCCAGGGGCTGGGGCGAG
>NW_015695229.1:0-226 GCF_001515625.1 Sinocyclocheilus rhinocerous
AATACTGTGATATAAATTTTTGGTCATACCGCCCAGCACTATTTTTTGGACAATAGATGCATATAAAGAGAGACACATTTGCATCTTTTGATTCCCTCTTTGTTTTTCAACAGAGTGTGTTCCAAACCAACACACCAAGGTAAGCCAGCCTAGCCCAGAATGGAAATTCATGCTGGTCTCAGCTGGTCTTTTCAGCAGGGACTTCCTCAATACTGACAAGCTTATA
>NW_015695230.1:0-226 GCF_001515625.1 Sinocyclocheilus rhinocerous
AATTAAAATAGTTTGGGAGAAGGATATATATATATATATGTATGTATATTTGTCTGGAGCCCTGACTATCCAGTTTTCTTACTCACATTTCAGCTGCGGAGTGTTTGTTGCTTTAACTGGCCCTCGTTTGGCAAGTGATCCCACGCCATCTGCGTTCTGTCGTTCCGCCACTTAAATGAAAGTCTGGATCATTGTTGCGGTAGACAAAACATTTACTCGAGGTCTT
>NW_015695231.1:0-226 GCF_001515625.1 Sinocyclocheilus rhinocerous
AATCTCTCACTGCTCTTGACTAAATCACTTTTGTAACTTTATTAAGAAGAAATTTATATTTAATTTACACAGTGAAGAATATGCAGTGTTTTTATTCATTCGATTACTTTATACAATGTATGTAGCATTTCTTATTTGTTCTGTAGTTTTTTTGTCCTATTGCTTGTAATTAGTTTCTATTGCTTGATGCCTCTTTTTTAACTTTAAATACTAAAAAGACAAAGTC
>NW_015695232.1:0-226 GCF_001515625.1 Sinocyclocheilus rhinocerous
AATTAATTTAAAGTGAAACTAAAGCCCACTCTCATTCCGCACGAATCCAAATGTTTCCATATTCACCACATATTGGCTATACTTCACTCGCGTTTTCGGCCTAAAATATAATTCACAAATAACAGCACAGTAAGTCATGCTGAATGGTACAGATTTTAATGACATTAGCATTTATATATTTGATTGATTTTAATAAGAAAACTACAGCTAGCCAATTTAATAATTT
>NW_015695233.1:0-226 GCF_001515625.1 Sinocyclocheilus rhinocerous
TAATCTGTAATGGAATCATTAAGTAGAGTCAGAAGCAGAATTGTTGAATTCGGTGTGATTCCCATCTGTATTGTTGAGATTATGAAGTGAATTCGGCAGCGTTTGATTGCCGTCCTAGTGAGCAGTGTGATTGCTGAGGATAAATAACAGCCAGCAGCGGTGTGAAGTGCAGCTCATTACTTTAATTACCTCAGGTAACGTAGCAGATTAAACAGTATTGGGGGAA
>NW_015695234.1:0-226 GCF_001515625.1 Sinocyclocheilus rhinocerous
ACTTTTTAGTTAATTGAAATACTGGAATAAAATAAAATATAAATATAAGATGAAATACTTATACTAAATGAAAATTAGAACTGAAATAAGTTTAGTCTCACGCACCATAATTATTTACTGGAAATAAATAAAATCTAAAACCAAAACTGAAATAAAAATAAATTAAACCTAAATAGCACTTAAAAAATAAAAATTACAAAAGAACATTTTTACAATAAAATTACTT
>NW_015695235.1:0-226 GCF_001515625.1 Sinocyclocheilus rhinocerous
AATCAGAAGCCAGACCAGCTGGCTGAACAAAACTGCAGCCCACACTGCAGACTGTTGCTCACTGCCTGAAGAGATGCAACATACTAATGCATTGAAAAAAGAGACTATTTAATATTACTACTAATATTAAACAAATATGATATATCAAATGTAAAATGATGCATGTTAAAGTGAAAGTGATGTGACACGTGGCCAAGTATGGTGACCCATACTCGGAATTAGTGCT
>NW_015695236.1:0-226 GCF_001515625.1 Sinocyclocheilus rhinocerous
GCATGAATTACAGTGAAATGTTAATGTCACACTTCCCCAGATATTAGCCACAAAATTCAACGGATGATCACCCAAAAAGAAAATTCAATCTGAGAATCATGTTGTTAAATTCTGTTATATTTTCTGTTGTACTCTAATTCCATTCTCCATACAATGACAGTTCAATATGAGCATGTCTTATGTTCTTTTGACAAAAACACATGGGAAGAATATGAACGTACACAGT
>NW_015695237.1:0-225 GCF_001515625.1 Sinocyclocheilus rhinocerous
ATAATGTTCTTTTTAGCAGCATCATATGACCCCTTTAAGAAATCTGAATCCAGCGCCAGGTCAGGAAAAAAAATATATTTAAAAAATTTTTCTCACATCAGGCCCCAAATTCCAATAATTCTTCTCATCATTCACTGAAGAAAGCGTTACATAATTTAAACTCTGTCACAGTAAGTTTGTAATTTGCATGTTTATAATCTGAATAGGTACTGTATATCCTGGCTT
>NW_015695238.1:0-226 GCF_001515625.1 Sinocyclocheilus rhinocerous
AATTTAAGTAATTAATCTCTGGTCAGGAGCAGCCCTAGTTTTAATCCAGTCCTCCTTTTTTTCTAAAATCTTCCAGCTGTGCTGAAGGCACGCTCGCTGCTGCTGGCGGGGACACTAAACACCGTCCGAGTCTTGACAGTCGCGGTAGAATGGTCTCGTGTTGTTTCCACCAGCATGGCAAATCTTTTTCATCACCATAATTGATAGATGTCTAAAATAAAAAAAA
>NW_015695239.1:0-226 GCF_001515625.1 Sinocyclocheilus rhinocerous
AATTTAAGCACACTATATCAAGTAGAAGGTCACTGATGTTCAATTATGTGGCTGGTGCTTAATGGTTATGAATTGACTTGGCCATTCTTGGTCAAATGAAGAAGAAATCGGAATACATTTGGGATTGCAATTCTTTTAAGACATAAGCAGGTGCCTTTAGAACTGCATTATGATAGCTAACAACATTTCTACTTTGCTAAAATGCAATAACATTGCTCTTGATTGA
>NW_015695240.1:0-226 GCF_001515625.1 Sinocyclocheilus rhinocerous
AATTTTAATGTGCTTTTAATTAGGCTATTAGGTTTATGTTGTAATGGTGTCTCTAAATTTAACTTTAGGGACTTGCTTCTTGTGTTCATTTGGTGAAAATATGGTTTGAATATTTTAACTACATTGTGAATTTTTGCTATACATTACTACTTGCATTAAGTAACAATTGCGGTTTGGTTGAAATGATGGTTAAACTTGAATAATAGTAATAATAATAATAATAATA
>NW_015695241.1:0-226 GCF_001515625.1 Sinocyclocheilus rhinocerous
GCATTAAACGACTGCCACAAGTAGTCATTCACATTCCAAAATGAATGAAACTCCTACACCCTACATTACTTTCCTGGTTTAAAAAAAAACAAACAAAAAAACCTTCGAAGTGGCAAATTGTTTCATGTTGATAATTTAAAGCTTAATATAAAGCTTAAACAAATGGTTCACCCAAAAACCCTAACCCTCAAACTTTTCCATTCAACAATCATTTATCCCATGGCTT
>NW_015695242.1:0-226 GCF_001515625.1 Sinocyclocheilus rhinocerous
AATTGTTTTGTTGTAGGAAAGCTGTATGGAGATGCTGAATATGTGGACGAAAGGCATCGACATCGCTTTGAGGTTCGGTTAATATTTACAAAATGACTTTTTAAACGATTTCTTTCTGTTTGTTTAATTAGTTTCTTTTGTGTTTTTCTAGGTGAATCCAGAATTGAAGCAGCACTTCGAGGATAGAGGTTTTCGATTTGTGGGTCAGGACCTGGAGGGGGAGCGA
>NW_015695243.1:0-226 GCF_001515625.1 Sinocyclocheilus rhinocerous
TTTTGTTGAGTTTACCATTGTGGGCTGGATTGAAGGTACAGAGGCAACAGACAGCGACTTTGATGTACGCAGACATTTCTTTTACAAATGCCTATGCTGAATGAATACACAATGTGCTCAGCGGCAGGTACACAGATGGAAACAGACAGAAAAAAATATAGAGAAAGCCAAAGCGAGATGGGAGCCATGAGATGTATAGAACAGTGCAGGAGAAAGTCCGAGAGGA
>NW_015695244.1:0-226 GCF_001515625.1 Sinocyclocheilus rhinocerous
AATGTTTTGCCCTAACTAGCAATGACTTGTTCACACTGGTTTTGTGAGCACCAAACCTTTATGAATCCATAAAAGTTAATTTTATATTAAATATTTTGTTAAAGTATGTTTTCATAATATACTTCATAGCACCTGTAAGTATTTGTACGGAGATCAATAAAATTGAAACCTAAGCTCTAAATGCTCCACTCAAAATGATGCAGCTCTTGTACACATTAAGTTACTA
>NW_015695245.1:0-226 GCF_001515625.1 Sinocyclocheilus rhinocerous
AAGATGTGGAGAAATGGCTGCATGATCTTGCATTCTTTAAGAAAAATCTATCTGCTCCAGCCATAGCAGCAGTGTCTGAACAGAGTAACAAATGTTTTGTGTCACCTCAGTCTGCTGTAGATGCAACACAGTCAAAGACCATGACTGTTGAAAATTCATCTTTAAATGATCAATTGCCTGCTGTCACATCCTCTGATTGTGCAAATCCACAAAGGATTCTGAATCA
>NW_015695246.1:0-226 GCF_001515625.1 Sinocyclocheilus rhinocerous
AATTTCCCTGAAAAGACATCAACTTATATTTCATCCAGGTAGGATAGAACTGCATGCATTTATTGCAATATTGGTATTTATTTTCTTAAATGAAGATATACAATTGCATTGGTCAACCTTGAAGAGTTCATCCTCACCTTTATTCCAAACCTGTATAAATTCCATTCATCTGCTGAACACTAAAGAAGATATTTTGAAGAATGTGTGTAACCAAACAGTTGCTGGT
>NW_015695247.1:0-226 GCF_001515625.1 Sinocyclocheilus rhinocerous
AATGGCGGGGGAAGCACGGCGGGGGAATGACAATGGACTGGATAACGGACAAGGAAATGACAGATCTACGGTTACGGACCTGGAAATAGCATACGGAAATCAGAGGGCGAATGACATCGGACTAGGTAGACGACAACGAGATGGAAACTAATCAGAGAAGGAAGCAAGGAAAGTGAACGGAAAAAAGGATTTATCTGAAAGAAGCAACAGTTACAGTGGAAATAGG
>NW_015695248.1:0-226 GCF_001515625.1 Sinocyclocheilus rhinocerous
AAATAATGTTATTTTTAGCAACATCATATGACCCCTTTAAACCTTTATTGTTGACTTTTTAGTCATTGACTGTGTGTATAAATAGGGCTGGGTGATATGGCCAAAACAATTATCACAATAAATGTCAAATCTTTATTTTTATTTTTTTCAAGTTTAAAGGCAGAGTTGTAAACGTGAACTAGTGGATCAACAAGAAGATAATGCATTATAAAAATGTAAACAATTA
>NW_015695249.1:0-226 GCF_001515625.1 Sinocyclocheilus rhinocerous
CCCTTTAAAACTGTAAAACCCTTTAGCTAATCTTGATGTTTACATAATTGACGTAAACTAGTCCACTCACCATTTGGCGAAATTCAACAGAGGATGCACAGTTTCATAATAAATTTAATTGAGAATTGCTAATTAAGAAATTAAAAACATTCTAACATAAAACTAAATTCCTTCTCTGCAGATTATTTTGCACTAAATGAGAGTTTCTTAACTTCCTGACCAAAAA
>NW_015695250.1:0-226 GCF_001515625.1 Sinocyclocheilus rhinocerous
AATATAAATTACTTTTAATGCTATTTTGTTTCTCATTATGTCTTTCTTTGTAAGTGAGTTTTCTAGTGATAAAACTTCTGAGTTTCTATAAATTTTTTTATTTAAATGGTCCAGGTGCAAACATGTGGGCTGAAGACGACTTGGGTGGAGGTGCTCCAGCATGCCTTGAGAGTTACATAGAACCAGTAGAAGGTAAAGTCTACAGAATGTATCATGGCACATCAAG
>NW_015695251.1:0-226 GCF_001515625.1 Sinocyclocheilus rhinocerous
GCGTCTGCTAAATGACTAAATGTAAATGTAATGTAGATTTATTACACTTCCCTTATCTCCAAGAGCAATTAAGTAAAACGATTTGCTTATTACTTTACTTTCATGTTTCTTTGTAAAACTCACACCAGCCTTTACCACAAACAGAGCAAGATACCAAATCATGAGGTCTGGGTGAGTTTTTCATATGAAAACACAAGAAACGTAATATAACATGGTCTAGACCAAA
>NW_015695252.1:0-226 GCF_001515625.1 Sinocyclocheilus rhinocerous
AAAATTATTTTGACTTGAGTTTATTTATTAATGAGTAATGTCTCTATTGAGTAAATGTGCACATTTTTAATGTTAACAGGTTTTACCTTGTTATTACAACATTTAACAACTTTTTATTAATTTACAAATTGAGAAATTCTTTCAAATTTAGATATTGTACAATAACTATGTTACGGGGCTGACGAGACGTGAGACGTGTGGATCCATGTGCAACGCTTTATTCTGG
>NW_015695253.1:0-226 GCF_001515625.1 Sinocyclocheilus rhinocerous
AAGATTCATTTGGTGTAATTTCTAAAACTATTGGTAAAGAAATCCCTGTTTGCCCTAAAATTTGTATTCTTCGTCTTCTTCCATCTGCCTTATCTTTGAAAACATATTAACAGAAGTTTGTAAACCTGTGTCTATTGCATGCGAAACACCTGATTGTCTTTCACTGGAAAAGTATTCACGGTCCATCTCTTGTCACTCTGGATTAAAGAATTGTCTTCTTGGATAG
>NW_015695254.1:0-226 GCF_001515625.1 Sinocyclocheilus rhinocerous
AATATAAATTACTTTTAATGCTATTTTGTTTCTCATTATGTCTTTTTTTGTAAGTCAGTTTGCTAGTGATAAAAATTCTGAGTTTCTATACAATTTTTTATTTAAATGGTCCAGGTGCAAACATGTGGGCTGAAGACGACTTGGGTGGAGGTGCTCCAGCATGCCTTGAGAGTTACAAAGTACCAGTAGAAGGTAAAGTCTACAGAATGTATCATGGCACATCAAG
>NW_015695255.1:0-226 GCF_001515625.1 Sinocyclocheilus rhinocerous
CTCACTAATGTAATGTTTAATGCATTTTATGATGTTGACATCAAAACATGGAATATATTCTTTCTCTTAGCTTTTTTATATCAATGGTATGTTTAATGGTACGTTTAAAACTAATTTGATAAAAAATGTAATCTAAAAGTAATCCACAAAGTAGTCAGATTACATTCCCCAAAATAAGTACCCTAGATTATGTTACTAACTACAGTTTTCATCATGTAATCTGTAA
>NW_015695256.1:0-225 GCF_001515625.1 Sinocyclocheilus rhinocerous
AACGTCTTTGACCCATATATATATATATATATATATATATATATAAACAAAAATGACAAAAACACAACTTAACTAAAATTACAATTTATACAAAACTACTCAACTTTATATAAAACAAAAACTGAAAAAAAAAATTAAATACTGTTTTTCATTTTAATTGAGATTGGCTGTTAGCTACAGTATAAAATAAAATTACATCAAATACAAAATCTAACTCTAAATAAC
>NW_015695257.1:0-226 GCF_001515625.1 Sinocyclocheilus rhinocerous
CAAATAAGGGTGTAAATGTCATCAGTACAGAAGGAGAGTCTGTGAGATTGAGCTGCTCATATGATACAAGCAGCAGATATGTCATTTATTGGTACAGACAGTATCTCAATAGAGAACCTCAGTATTTAATGTGGAAAGAGGCTCGTTTATGGAGCAGAACTGGGACCCCTGCAAATCCTCACTTTCAGTCGACTACATCAGAAACATCCACTGAACTCACCATTAC
>NW_015695258.1:0-226 GCF_001515625.1 Sinocyclocheilus rhinocerous
AAGAAATCTTACCCTTCTAAAACCTCAGCTTGGTAAGGGATTTCAAGTTTTGAGTAGCTTTTCTCTTTTGCCTTCACTGTTATTTTTCCAGAAAACTGGTCTGATCTTCTTGCTTTTGAAGCTGGAATGTAAAAAACCAACAAACACAATTTAAATGCTTCCCCTAAATTCTTTAAATGCGTAGTCAGGGGGCAAATTACACAGCAGCCTTTATGGTTAGAAAACC
>NW_015695259.1:0-226 GCF_001515625.1 Sinocyclocheilus rhinocerous
AAATAATGATCTTTAAAAAAGCATCATATGACCCCTTTAAGGAGTTCATGCAGCTCGAGTGCTGCTGTCATTAAAGCAACAGGGGAAGAAACCAAATACGAAGACATACTGGAATTCATTTTATTTATTTTTTTTGGATTTTTTTTATTTTTTGTAAAATTACAGTGATAATAACATGTGATGATTTAAAGTGCCCCTATTATGCCTTTTCGAATATTACCTTTCA
>NW_015695260.1:0-226 GCF_001515625.1 Sinocyclocheilus rhinocerous
TGTTGCAGGTGGCCATCTCCCCTGTGCGCTTCAGCACGCTAAGAGCTTTTTCCCTAAAAGAGCATTCACAGGTGTGTCTTTTTAAAGACGACGTTGCATCTGGTACACTCGACGTTACATCTTTGTAAAGACGATGTGGGTTTTGCTACAGACAACGTATCACCCGGGCGTTTCTGGATGTGGTCATTACCTGGTGCTGGGTGATGGTCACGATCGCTGCCTCATG
>NW_015695261.1:0-226 GCF_001515625.1 Sinocyclocheilus rhinocerous
AAGCCGCTCGGTCACACAAACAATATCAGTCTCCTCAGAGAAAGATACTTGCAGCAGCGAGGGAAGAAACCACAACGCGGGCTTCCGAACCTCGAGAGAGAGAGCGCTAGATCTAGGGAACGCGGGTGGAGATAAGGAGAGCTTGTCTCCAACCCGTCTGCCTGATCATGTGCGATCCCCACGATCTCAATCGCCGCCGTGCCTCAGCAGCAGCGGGACCGGAACC
>NW_015695262.1:0-226 GCF_001515625.1 Sinocyclocheilus rhinocerous
GGGCTGGACCACCTGACATTTGGGGGGTTTGTGGAGTTCTTGGCACGTTCCCCAGCTAAGGGGGCGGCAGTGCCTCCCGTGGCGGCTGATGAAGCTGCAGCTCCCCCAGAGGCGGCTGACAAAGCTGCAGCTCCCCCAGAGGCGGCCGACGAGGCTGCATTGCCCTGCTCTCGGAAACGGAGGAGGAGGAAGAATGGGTCCGCCTCACCGCCCCTAGAGACGGCCG
>NW_015695263.1:0-226 GCF_001515625.1 Sinocyclocheilus rhinocerous
AGAAACCTATGGCGAGCACTAAGTACCAACAGTTGCCCCTAGGACCTTAGACGACTGTCCGTGACATTATCCACTACGGCCAAAAGCCTAGGCTACATACCCCAAAAACTTACCTGTTAGGGCCAGAATCCTGGGCCCAGGGTAGAGCTCAAGGTTTGGAATCAGGAATAGATTCCTTTAAGGGTATACGACCAAGAGCCTAGCATCATACTAAGTCTTGGCCTGT
>NW_015695264.1:0-226 GCF_001515625.1 Sinocyclocheilus rhinocerous
ACCTAAGTCGCTTCAGTCCAGTAGTTGTTCATTACTAACCGTATAAAAGTTATTCTTACATTTACTTTATAAAAACCAATAAAGATTTCACAGCTAAAAGACACGTGAACCTGCCAGTTTTACAATTATATTACAAAATCTTTTACTTGTAAAAAAAAAGTATAAACTATCAATCAGACGTCAGAAGGCAAGTAGTGAATTGTGTACAACAAAGTTGTGATTATGT
>NW_015695265.1:0-226 GCF_001515625.1 Sinocyclocheilus rhinocerous
AAGTTTTGTTCTCTGGTGGAATTTTATCAAGCAGCTTTGGCACTCAAATTCTTTTGCCAGTTGCCAGAAATTGTTCAATTTCTTCACAAGTTTCTGGAAAAATTAATAAGTAAACAAATAAATAAACAAAATGATTACGTGAAGAAGTGCTTTCTATTGTAAGTAACTGTTTCTTTTCAGCCTAAAACAGTTTTTTTTACTCAAGTATATTGTACTTGATTCATAA
>NW_015695266.1:0-226 GCF_001515625.1 Sinocyclocheilus rhinocerous
AAGAGAAAAACAGAGCGCCAGCCTCACCAGGAAGTTCCTGAAGTGGCCACGAAAGTTTCACAATGTATTCAAAGTGCCCTTAAGGCAAGTCAGTTCACTCGGCGGCCATCTTCCCAGATAGCACATGTACATCTGCAAGATATCGATTAAAGATCGCTTCATCTGGAAAGCATCTGCTGTATACAAACATCTGATAGACGTCTTTAAGATGTCAGTTTTACATGCA
>NW_015695267.1:0-226 GCF_001515625.1 Sinocyclocheilus rhinocerous
AAGGGCCTCCTTTTCAATTACACTATAATTCCGTTGAGCTCCAATAAACTTCCTAGAAAAATAGGAGACAGGATGTTCAACACCAGCTCGATCTTCCTGTAACAATACTGCTTCAGCACCATTATCGCTCGCATCCACCTGCAATGTGAAAGGTTTAGCAAAATCAGGGGCAGAGAGAACTGGAGCCTGACAGAGGAGATCCTTCGCTGCTTCAAAGGCAAGTTGA
>NW_015695268.1:0-226 GCF_001515625.1 Sinocyclocheilus rhinocerous
AAGCACTGTTTTCGTGCATGTCTCTTTAAATGCAAATGAGCTGCTTCTCCCCATCCCTTTTCCAGAATAGGGCTGTGCCTTTACAGCTCAGATACTCTGCCGAAAAACATCTGTTTGATTTTGATTATCATGTCTATCGCGCTGAAATCTTGCATTTTAAAGCCGTATCAGTTTAAACTTGTGATATACAGTTTTCTGAGCGCACACATCCGAAGCATGTGCACAG
>NW_015695269.1:0-226 GCF_001515625.1 Sinocyclocheilus rhinocerous
ACAAAAGCAGAGAAGGAGAATTCATTTTATTCCGAGTTTTAAGCTGAACAAAGAAACGATTTATATGGAAGCCATTTCCACCACTGAATAAAAAAAAAGTAATTGAGTATTTTTATCTCACTTTTTTTCTCAGAATAGCATGATATAAAGTATAAACTCATAATTATGAGTTATAAAGTTAGAATTGCGTGATTTAAACTCTCAATTGCAGAAAAAAAGAATTGTA
>NW_015695270.1:0-226 GCF_001515625.1 Sinocyclocheilus rhinocerous
TGCGTGATATAAACTCGCAATTGCGAGTTAAAGTCCAATTTTGAGAGGGGAAAAAAGAATGACATGTTCTCAGAATTGCGAGTTTATATCTCACAATCGCAAGTTATAAAGTCAGAATTGTGAGTTTGTATCACGCAATTCTGAGATAAAAAGTCGCAATTAACTCTTTTATTTTTTATTAAGTGGCGGAAACGGGCTTCCATACTAAACTTACTGCCAGATTCTG
>NW_015695271.1:0-226 GCF_001515625.1 Sinocyclocheilus rhinocerous
ATGCAGTTCCGAGATAATTCGCTGTGCACCATAAGTCTGTTTCACCAGGACTGAATCTCTCAGAATGCAATTTAACAGCAAGTTCGAGCATAACATATGGCTCAAAGATGACAACCCCATTATTCTTCAAGCACACATTTGCTTCTGACTAATCTTATGCAGCAAATTGAGGAATGCAATTTGACCATCAGAATCTCTAAAACTGAAGGCGTCTTTCATTTTATCC
>NW_015695272.1:0-226 GCF_001515625.1 Sinocyclocheilus rhinocerous
ACAATAGAAATCATTTTGTTTGATGGATTTGCTTTTTGCGTCAATGCATAGTCTAATAAACGGCAGCCTGGTATCGTAAATAAACAGTTTATGGAAACCTATTCACATTAAATTACTAATTCTAAATGCCAATGGTTATAAATGCTCGGTACTAATGAAAGAGCAGTGCATAAATTTAAAAGGGTCATATGATGTTGCTAAAAATAACTTTATTTGGTGTATTTGG
>NW_015695273.1:0-226 GCF_001515625.1 Sinocyclocheilus rhinocerous
ACACTGCCCCATTCCAATCTGTGCTCTACTTTCCTATTAAAAAAAAGGATAATTAAATTTCTCATATACTGTAGAAACAATGTTATTTCATACAAATAAGTGCAGACAATTTGCTAGAAAATATTAGGTGATTTATTAAAATGTCCAAGAAGTTAAGTGATCTATGTCCTTAAAAAAAAGTCAATATCAGTGGCTCAGGAGATAAAGCATTGTGTTGAGTTCAAAT
>NW_015695274.1:0-226 GCF_001515625.1 Sinocyclocheilus rhinocerous
GAGACCTAAGTGTAGCTATAAATGTTTTCATAAATGTCAGGTTGGAACAAGAGTAGCCTATCATGTGTTGTAATTTTATACACTATAATATTTCAGAATACTGTAGGCCTAATATATTTTATAAATAGGCCTCATATTTTATAGATACATTTCTATCATATTTTTAATATTACAGAATCACAAATATGGCCTACTGTTAGCCAAAACAATGCTTTGAGGTTGTCGT
>NW_015695275.1:0-226 GCF_001515625.1 Sinocyclocheilus rhinocerous
AAGTAAATCTTACTAGTTATTTTTTTCAGTGTAGTACTTAATAGTTGTAACGTAGTTTGTAGATCGAGAAGGAGGAGGCGGGAACCGGCGAACACTCAAAGAAAACTTTTAATAATAAAATAAACACAAAATAGCGCGACAGTCCCTCGAGGACGACTGCCGCGCACAAACGAAACCAAAACTCCTTTTTATCCTTCCGGAGCTCCTCCGTGAGACTCGAGACCGG
>NW_015695276.1:0-226 GCF_001515625.1 Sinocyclocheilus rhinocerous
AAATGTTTTAATTTCATTTAAATTGTTTAAATGTAGGTTATCAAGTATAGAAATGTGAATATTGCCATGTGGGAATTTTACTGAGATGATTATGAAAACAATGACAAGGCATGATTGATTGATGCCTTATGACTATGCTGATGATTTAATGCATTTTTTCATCTGTGCTGTGTTGCCTCACTTTGGTCAGTTATTTCCACTGGCAAGGAAGGGACTTCAAGAATGA
>NW_015695277.1:0-226 GCF_001515625.1 Sinocyclocheilus rhinocerous
ACACAAAAACAAATATTCAATTTCCTTTCAGGCAACTTAAACTGAATCTAAACTCCACTAAACAATGTACTTAAATGTTAATGTGTAGTGAGAGGAAAATTTGGGTCAGTGGATTCCTGTTTTCCTTTCAGTTCTCTAAACATTAAAAAAAATCAACGTACTTTAAAGAGCTCAAATATCGTTTACATGTATATGTGACAGATTTCAGAGAGTTAAAAAGGGGAAA
>NW_015695278.1:0-226 GCF_001515625.1 Sinocyclocheilus rhinocerous
ACACAATATTCTTCCCATTTTAACCCAGAAGATAAACTTTTATGCCTCTTTTACATACAACTGCACATAATACAACAGCAGTTAACGGTTAAACATTATTTATCAAACATTTACACAAAATAACCTCAGTAATTGAGGATTTATTCACTTACCAAGAGAATTCGATTTTTTCAGTTATGACATTTCCAGAAAGGCAAACTTCAGGCCTGTATCTTCCCCGTAGCAT
>NW_015695279.1:0-226 GCF_001515625.1 Sinocyclocheilus rhinocerous
ACACACAGACACAGACGCACACAGACACACACAGACACATGGACACACACGCATGCACACAGGCACACACAGACAGACAGACACGCACACACACACACACACGCACATACACACAGATACACACGCACACAGACGCACACGCACACACAGACACACAGACGCACACACACGCACACACAGACAGACAGACATGCACACACAAGATACACGCGCACACAGACGCACA
>NW_015695280.1:0-226 GCF_001515625.1 Sinocyclocheilus rhinocerous
AAGCTTATTTATTCAACTTTCAGATGATGTATAAATCTCAATTTTCGAAAAATTGACACTTATGACTGTTTTGTGGTCCAGGGTCACATATATTATTGTTGTATAATAAATAAAACATCTCTTTGGGTTATATATTCAATTTTAAATGTATATAAAATTTTATATTTATTATATTTTATATTTATATTTATTAGATTAAATGATCTGATTCCTGGGAATATAGCAT
>NW_015695281.1:0-226 GCF_001515625.1 Sinocyclocheilus rhinocerous
ACACAAAATCAAATGTTTCCGTATTCGCTATGTATTTGAATGGCATTATACTTCACCCGCATTCCAATGTCCACGTAAAACAAAATGTTTTGCATAACATCATGGTGGTACTGTGATAACACTTAACCTTAACGGCTTAATAGATTTTACTACATAGTTTTTTTCCATATGTTTGACTGACTATTTTATTATGATAATGAGCAGGCTGCATTGTCAAGGTAGCAAT
>NW_015695282.1:0-226 GCF_001515625.1 Sinocyclocheilus rhinocerous
CACAATTCAGTCTGATTTTCGCATTGGTCTAAAGAAAAATGGCAGGTGGGCTGAGTGAAAATGCAGATTCACTCTCTGACAGTAGGTGGCACTTAGAGAAAGACAGAAATGAATGAATGAATACACATGAATGAATTGTTCACAATAAGATCTATAACATGCATTTAGAAACAGATGGGTAAATTTACATTTCATGCTGACTTTAAAACATCAAATCCTTTATAAG
>NW_015695283.1:0-226 GCF_001515625.1 Sinocyclocheilus rhinocerous
TACTGCCAAATTTGCATACACCAATACGCAGCTGTGAGTATTTAAAACACATTGCTGCTGCACAAGTAGCATATATAATAACCCATTGCAGATCTATAAGCTGGTGGAGGGTTTCAGAGGAATTCTTAAAGCGCGCTGTGAAATGCTTTAGTGAATGCAAACCAGCCATTTAAATGTAAAACAGCAAGCTTATTGGCTGCATATGCAACATGAACCAATCAGCTTG
>NW_015695284.1:0-226 GCF_001515625.1 Sinocyclocheilus rhinocerous
TATAATCGTGATAAGAAATTTTCATACCGTTACATCCCTAAAAGAACACATTTAACTGATAAAATGTCAGTAAAGACATTTATAATATTACAAAAAATAATAATAATAATAATTGCTGTTCTTTTGAAACTATCTTAAATCTATCAAGGCCTCCATCATCTTAAGCTTAATTAATCATTTTAATATACAGTGCATCCGGAAAGTATTCACAGCGCTTCACTTTTTC
>NW_015695285.1:0-226 GCF_001515625.1 Sinocyclocheilus rhinocerous
ACACCTGCGCAAAACAAAAACAGCAGAATAAAAAACAGCTGTTGATCAATCAGAATCAAGGACTGGAACTAACCGTTTTATAAAACAAATATATAATACAAATTACAATACATAAATTAAATATAGTATAGTTTGTATGTATATACACAATATTATGGTCTAAAATTAGGTGATTAATCAGCTAGCCAATGAACAACTTGGACCATAAAGAAAACAATGTACAGTT
>NW_015695286.1:0-226 GCF_001515625.1 Sinocyclocheilus rhinocerous
ACACTAAGTGCAAATAGCCCGCCTTGTTGATAGAGGCTATATACAATAGCTCCACCCACAAATGTGTTGTAGGGATAGTCAACAGTATAAAAGACGGCAGTTAATCGTCAGCTTCAGTTGCGTAGATACTAGTAAAGCGTGCGTCGTGGTCTTCTTGACGCGATCGACCCGGGTTCGAATTCGCCTTTTACCGAACTTTTTTCCTTCCTTTTCAAATCTCATATCA
>NW_015695287.1:0-226 GCF_001515625.1 Sinocyclocheilus rhinocerous
GGCGTCACTGGTTGGAGGGGTCAGCACAGCCCTTCTTGGTCTGGATGGATCATAAGAGCCTAGAATATATCCGCTCTGCCAAGAGGCTGAGCTCACACCAGGCTCGCTGGGCACTCTTCTTTGACCGATTTGACTTCACACTATTGTACCGGCCCGGGTCCAAAAATGTCAAGCCCGATGCTCTATCCCAGGGGTGGCGAACTCCGGTCCTGGAGAGCCGCAGCCC
>NW_015695288.1:0-226 GCF_001515625.1 Sinocyclocheilus rhinocerous
GGAAAAAAACGCTGTGAGCTCGTGGAGCAGTTTGCAGTGTGTTTCACGCACTCCCTCCCAGGCACGGAGAGATGACATCGCCGTCAGGTACTTTTCTAAAGACACTTTGAGCTGCTGTGTGTTTGTGTGTTTGGGGAAGGTTTGAGTTTCCGCCGCGTGAGAAATGCGCGCGGATCGCTGCGAGCGCGTGTAAATGACATCCCTCATATTTTTCTCTTTTTTCCCC
>NW_015695289.1:0-226 GCF_001515625.1 Sinocyclocheilus rhinocerous
ACATTAACAGTAATAAATAATATATAAATATTATATTCAATTAATTATTCAACACTATTAATATTAATAATAACAACAACACTACGATTACTGTTAAAACAATAGTGTACATGATTACAAAAAGTAGACTGAGACCTGAATTAACTGAAATGGACCGAAATAAAACCCAATCCACTTTTAAATCCAAAGAACTGTGTGAATGCAAAGAGAAGTGGATTCTTTTACT
>NW_015695290.1:0-226 GCF_001515625.1 Sinocyclocheilus rhinocerous
ACACAGTTTTTGTTTTATCCAGCTGTATTTACTCAGTGCACCTTACAACATCCAAGTGAAAGATATAACAACAACATGTCAGAAAACATTCAAATTAAAATTAAAAGACCAGAATCGCTGAGTTGGAAAAAGGATCACCCCCATGTGTCTTTTTGTTTTAAACCACCTTTTGCTTTAATTACAGCTTTTAGTCTGTTGGGATATGTCTCTACTAACTTTACACATC
>NW_015695291.1:0-226 GCF_001515625.1 Sinocyclocheilus rhinocerous
ACATTTACATTCAGCCCTGTATTCGGTCTGTTGGTTCATGTGTGTTTGTTTGTATGTTTCTGTCGGCTCACGAAGAAGAGATTTCAGCAGACTTACAAAATCTTGAATGTTTGTCAACATTTATGAAGAGTTTCCAGGTGAAATGCTCCTCAACTTACAGATGCTTAAGGATATTGTTTTATATTCTTATGGTAACACTTACCTGGTTTTAATATGGTGCACATGA
>NW_015695292.1:0-226 GCF_001515625.1 Sinocyclocheilus rhinocerous
ACATTTCTAATATAAATAACACAAAATTCGCTGTTGTTGACACACGTTGTAGACAAAAAAAAATGCCATCGCAAAAAAGAAGACCGAGACAGAGAGAAAGAGCAAAGGGAGGATGCTAAAGACAGTTCAACATTGCAAACATGAATACAAAGCTCCAGCAAGTCAGCAGGTAAATCATCACATAGAATATTTAGCAGTTTGTCACACTTTAATTCTTGTAATTAAG
>NW_015695293.1:0-225 GCF_001515625.1 Sinocyclocheilus rhinocerous
AAGTTCCTCTATATGTGCCTGGGACAAGCGCTCAACTCCCTCATTACTGCAGTTCTGTTTGTTCCCGTGTTTTATCGGCTCAAAATCACCAGCTCAAATCAGGTTTGGATTTTGTCCATTTTGTTCTTCTAGTAGTTTAGCTGAATAATTTTATATAAATTCTTGCATACACACACACGCGTATGTATGTATATATATACACACACACACACACACACACACACA
>NW_015695294.1:0-226 GCF_001515625.1 Sinocyclocheilus rhinocerous
AAAGCTGAATTTTCAGCATCATTACTCCAGTCTTCATTGTCACATCCTTCAGAAATCATTCTAATGCTGACATTGACATGGAAACTGTGATTTTTTGTTTAGGATTCTTTGATGAATAGAGAGTTCAAAGGAGCATCATTTATTTGAAACATACATTTTGTGTAACATTATAAATGTCTTCACTGACACTTTTGATCAATTTATTGCATCCTTGCTGAATAAAAGT
>NW_015695295.1:0-226 GCF_001515625.1 Sinocyclocheilus rhinocerous
TCCAGTAAGTGTTCATCTTGAAATATTATTAACAATATAAAAGTTCTTCTAATGTTTACATCATATAAAATCAGTAAAGATTTCACAGCAAAAAGACACACATATCACGACCTGAGGGTTGACATTTTTAGAATTATACTTAAAGGCCTTTTATTTGCTTAAAAATGATAAAAAAAAGTAAAAATTCAGATATCAAATATGATACAATAGGCTTTATATAGTTAAT
>NW_015695296.1:0-226 GCF_001515625.1 Sinocyclocheilus rhinocerous
ACATGAATTAACATCTCTGCTTTCGACATTGAGAGCATATGTCGTCATTTAGAGATATTTTTTAGATGGAAAAATGCGGTTTTACAAATGCTAGAAAAGTGGTTTTCAAAGGAAAGACTACTATCAAATAGCACACCAAGATTCCTAACTAATGACAAAGAATTAGAGCAGCCATCAAGTATTAGACAGTGTTCTAGGTTATTACATGTGTACTCCTTTGACCACT
>NW_015695297.1:0-226 GCF_001515625.1 Sinocyclocheilus rhinocerous
ACAGCTCCTTGCCCGTGCTCTGCCCTCCAGAATATGAGTCAGGGTATTAATAGCCAAAACATTTGGTTTCTTCTAAATGAGAAAAAATTATATATATATATACACATATACACACACAATATTTTTCCAAATAATTATTAAGTACTATAGTTGTTTTAAACAAGTGCACAAAGAAATGTGCGCGCTTGTATGGAAAGTATTGTGTAGTTGTTCTGGTGCAACTTCA
>NW_015695298.1:0-226 GCF_001515625.1 Sinocyclocheilus rhinocerous
ACATGGTGCCAGTGCAGACCTGCCAATTCTGGTGTTTAATGGCAAATACCAGTCGAACTCCATAGTGCCGGGCAGTGAGCACCGGGCCCACTAGAGGACATCGGGCCCTCAGGCCACCCTCGTGAAGTCTGTTTCTGATTGTTTGGTCAGAGACATTCACAACAGTGGCCTGCTGGAGGTCATTTTGTAGGGCTCTAGCAGTGCTCATCCTGTTCCTCATCCTTGC
>NW_015695299.1:0-226 GCF_001515625.1 Sinocyclocheilus rhinocerous
ACAGCTTTGAACGCGGCTCAGCCAATCAGAATCAAGGACTGGAACACTCCGTTTTTTAAAATGCATTAATACACTTAGAATTTGGTGTACAACATATTCTTTTTTATTCAAATAATGTCACAACGCAAAACTAGGCCTCGTGTTCTTGAAACTAAATATAATATCTGAAATATTTTACAAATTTTTCTTTTGGTTTTGGGCTTGTTGTGCATGTTTTTGTCAGTAT
>NW_015695300.1:0-226 GCF_001515625.1 Sinocyclocheilus rhinocerous
ACAAAATCCTCCCTCTGAGCCTGAGAGTACAATGACAACCAAACATTCCAAAGCACTGAAACACTGAATCTTAGCCCACTAGGCCACCGCGTGTCATCCTTCCGTCCGAACATGAGTGGCCCACCTGAATCATCTTACAAGGTAACCATTATCAGTCAGAAGAGAATGAGTGTGTTGTAGGTTGTAGGGGAAGTCGTGGCCTAATGGTTAGAGAGTCGGACTCGTA
>NW_015695301.1:0-226 GCF_001515625.1 Sinocyclocheilus rhinocerous
ACAGTCTTATTTTGACTTCTGGATCTCTGCTTCTTAAGCTTCATTTGCAATAAAACCACTGCTCCACAACATTAGGTACCGGGATGAAATCCTCAGAGCCACTGTCGTACTGGTGCAGTGGGCCCCGAGTTCCACCTGGTGCATGCCCGGCCTCATGTGGCCAGAGTGTGTTGGCAGTCTATGGATGACGAAGGCATTGATGCCACTGACTGGTCCTCACGTTCCT
>NW_015695302.1:0-226 GCF_001515625.1 Sinocyclocheilus rhinocerous
ACATGACTAGATCCACACCTCAAATAAATCAATACAATAATTACTACAGTTTGTCTTTTCCAGTTGTCATTTGCAATGCTGGAAGATAACGAGATGTACTGTAACTTCGTTATGCAAATTGCTTGTGATTTTACATCAGCACGTCAGTCATTCAGACTTTGTTTGAATAATTACTTGTCTATTTTAGTGCGGTCAAACGATTAATCGCGATTAATCGCATCCAAAA
>NW_015695303.1:0-226 GCF_001515625.1 Sinocyclocheilus rhinocerous
ACAGTATATTTTGGACACGATATTATAGAGTTCAGTCCGTTGTTTTCTTTTAAAGTTTTGTTGTGCATGTTGTTTAACTAAGTGGGAGAAGAAAGGCAAAGCTGGTCAGGGGTACCTGGCAGGCGTAAATAATGGCCTCCAGCTGCAAGGCAGAGAGCAGGCCTCTGTTTATGGTGGTCTCTGGGATGGACAGGGTGTAGGTGATATCTGGAGGAGGTACGCTGGA
>NW_015695304.1:0-226 GCF_001515625.1 Sinocyclocheilus rhinocerous
ATATATATATATATATATATTATTTCTTGTTGACTCCTAAAACAGTTCTTTTAATGAATCGTTCAAAAAGACTCACAAACTAAGCATTTACCAAAGTGAATCAATCTAACGAATCATTTACTGAATCAGTCAGAGCACTTACTGAACTACTTTAAGTGAGGAACATCTCGAAATGCAAAAAAAAATGAGGAATTACTTAAGGTTTGTGAAACTTACATAGGTTTTA
>NW_015695305.1:0-226 GCF_001515625.1 Sinocyclocheilus rhinocerous
ACAGTACAAATGGCTCCCCAGATCTCTCTTTATTACCCAGGAAGGAAACAGAGATCAGCATCCCTTCTGCTCCCCAGCTCCCCAGCCTTTTCCCAGATCTCACCTCCTGCGGCTTGAGTAGGAGTTTTGTACATTTTTGTTTTTAGAATTTCTGAACGTGGAAGTTGCTTTCATATATTTCTAATACACACATATACAGTGGGTACGGAAAGTATTCAGACCCCCT
>NW_015695306.1:0-226 GCF_001515625.1 Sinocyclocheilus rhinocerous
TTTTTTTATACACATATTAAAATATGTTAAGTGTCCATTTTTATCCATAAGTCTTTTTTCAGATAAATTTTGGGCACTGCAACCTCAAAGATGTACATGCATTTTCATTTAGATTGTACAATGTTCTGATGTAACCATTTGTATTATCTGCACAGTTTTGTTTTCAATAGAATGGTTTCAAAATTTAAAAGAACACGCTATGCTTGTGAACTCATAACACACTAAA
>NW_015695307.1:0-226 GCF_001515625.1 Sinocyclocheilus rhinocerous
CTGCCTTCACAAATTAATTTTTTCCCACTTATGAAGTTGTGACTAGGAGCATGTTGCATTTAAGTGCTTTGTTGTCAGAAAGAATAATTCCATTGGTTGATAACCATAAACATTCAATAGGCTAGATAGTTAGCTTGCTGACAATTCAGGAATTTCGGTTAATAATTCATCTGTATTAGGTACGTTTGTGCCGTGAGATGTTTCAAAAAAATTATGGAGATAATAT
>NW_015695308.1:0-226 GCF_001515625.1 Sinocyclocheilus rhinocerous
ACCATGGTATACTGTGTTTTTATACACAGTGGAGTATTAAATGAAACCATTTATGGGCTACTCGACTTAATTACAGAAAATTTGTTACAATAATAATGAAAAAAAAATCTCAATGGTCCTACAATGGGCTCCAGTTGCTTTATGCCAAATAAAAACATCTAATAAATTTAATTTGATTTTAGAGTGAAACACTACTTTTTACTTGCACTGATGAATTATGCAGAAA
>NW_015695309.1:0-226 GCF_001515625.1 Sinocyclocheilus rhinocerous
ACCATCAATATAAAATTAAAAAGGAAGTTGTGTTGACCCAACAAAATGCCCACAACAGAATTATTGGCTTCCATCTAATGACTCCAATACAAAACACACATATGCGGCAAAATACACTTTTATACAGATACAGCAAAATACAGAATTAAAACAACGACAGAAAGAAAGACACAGACAGACAAACAGACAGACAGACAGACAGACAAAGAAAGAAAGAAAGAAAGAA
>NW_015695310.1:0-226 GCF_001515625.1 Sinocyclocheilus rhinocerous
ACATAGTAGTTAAGGCCACTTAATATAAAGTGGGACCGAAAATAATAATTATGAACTAACAAAGCAAATATTTTGCATATGTGTCCTTAAAGGGTTAGTTCACCCGAAAATGAAAATTCTGTCATCATTTACCTGTTTCTTTCTTCTGTTGAACATAAACAAAGTGAACTATCCCTTTAAAACCCAACAGCCTCTCATCTAATATTACTACACACAAGAAATGTTA
>NW_015695311.1:0-226 GCF_001515625.1 Sinocyclocheilus rhinocerous
AGTTACTTAAGACAGTTACACCATCATAATTACAAAGAGATAACACGCAAAGAAAACAGCAGAGAGCCATCTCAGATTTCCACTATTCCCAAGACAGAAAGCAAGTAGCGCCACCTTGTGGACAGCCATTTACCTTCATTGGAAGGTACATAATTGCAACTGAGTGTTTAAAAGAATATATTGACTGAGTGTTTAAAATAATATATTAGATATAGATTATTCTAAT
>NW_015695312.1:0-226 GCF_001515625.1 Sinocyclocheilus rhinocerous
AGTTACTTAAGACAGTTACACCATCATAATTACAAAGAGATAACATGCAAAGAAACCAGCAGAGAGCCATCTCAGATTTCCACTGTTCCCAAGACAGAAAGCAAGTAGCGCCACCTTGTGGACAGCCATTTACCTTCATTGGAAGGTACATAATTGCAACTGAGTGTTTAAAAGAACATACTGACTGAGTGTTTAAAATAATATATTAGATATAGATTATTCTAAT
>NW_015695313.1:0-226 GCF_001515625.1 Sinocyclocheilus rhinocerous
ATCATATTAAAATTTGAGCCCAATTGATATGCAGCCTTTGCTAAATACTAACCAACTACATTTTCTGAAGAAAACGTGAGCAGCATTTGCCTGTGCAAAACGTGCTAGTATGATGCTAGGGTACTGCTTCACAAGTTTGTTGAAAATTACTTAAAGTAACAGTGAAGGACAAGTGAAAATTAATACTTTGGTTCAGGGGTTTGCTCCAATTATTAAATATTATGAG
>NW_015695314.1:0-225 GCF_001515625.1 Sinocyclocheilus rhinocerous
GAAAAATTGAAATCGCATCATATGACCCCTTTAAACTAGTTTAAATAACAGATACATGTATTTTTTTTTTTTACATCGGAGAACTCGTGCGCTTCTCACTGGATCTCGCAGCGCTGTTTAGTGATTGCGTGACCGCGACCGATCAGTGAATAAACGCATTCGCTCCGAGGTCTCCGCGGTGCACATTAGTGATGGGAAGTTCGGATCATTTTACCGACTCGGACC
>NW_015695315.1:0-226 GCF_001515625.1 Sinocyclocheilus rhinocerous
CACAGCAGCAGAAACGACAGGACCTCAAACCTGCAACACACACACACCATCAGCATCGTCAAATTAGAGTAGAAAACACAGCATTCAATCCCACAGTCAGCACTCATTTGCTGATTAAAAATTGATGGCTATAATAAAAGCGTGGGCCACGGGATGAATATTTGATGCGCACCTGTTCTGTGCGGTGAAGGTCTCGCGCTGCAGGTGGGGGCCGCTGTACACCACG
>NW_015695316.1:0-226 GCF_001515625.1 Sinocyclocheilus rhinocerous
AAGCCTTTGAAATGTTTTTGTCTCCATCTCCTGACTTGTGCATGTCCACAACTTTATCCAGGAGATCTTTTGACAGTGCCTTGCCACCCATAGCTGATCATTTGCTTCAGTTGCACTACCAAGGACTGAAATGCTCCAGCAAAGCTCTTTTCATGCTGAGCTGATCACAATGATCACAGCTGAGTTGAAAGTCAAATGGCTTTGTGTGCCATTGAGAAGGTGATTA
>NW_015695317.1:0-226 GCF_001515625.1 Sinocyclocheilus rhinocerous
ACTCCTCTGTCTTGGTTTAGGTCGTATCTTTCTGGACGCACTCAGTGTATTCAATTAAAAAGTTTCAGATCAAGAACACCTACAGTCACCACTGGTGTTCCGCTGGGTTCTGTTTTGGGCCCGCTTATTTTCATTATTTATATACTCCCTCTTGGTTATATTTTGCGGAAACATGGTATTAATTTTCATTGTTATGCGGATGACACCCAACTTTACCTGTCTGCCA
>NW_015695318.1:0-226 GCF_001515625.1 Sinocyclocheilus rhinocerous
ACCGTCGATAAATATCGATACCGTTTTATCGCCCAGGCCTACGTGGAGGTTACAACAACAACCTCAATGTAAGGCAGTTCCGAGGGGCACCAGGTGAAAAGGGGCACAGGCAACTGTCCATTTTTATGGAGATTAAGGGAAATGTGGTTGGTCTTTTCTGTCTGTCTGTCTGTCAGTGTATGTGGTTGGTGTACAGCATGTTTTTCTACGTAGATGTCAGAATGTG
>NW_015695319.1:0-226 GCF_001515625.1 Sinocyclocheilus rhinocerous
ACATTTCTATAATTTGATTGCTATTTTTGTTTTATTATCATTTTTTAAATATTTTAATTTTATGATTTAATTCATGTTTTATTTTTTGACAGTTTTTTTTTTTTACTGTTTTCAACATTTATTAAAATAATTGAGTATAATAATAATAAATAGTAATAATATTTTATTATATATATTTATTTGTATTTTTGATCAAATAAATGCAGCCTTGCTGAGCAGAAGAGAC
>NW_015695320.1:0-226 GCF_001515625.1 Sinocyclocheilus rhinocerous
TTTTTCACACATGGTATTCAGCTAAATAAAATGTTGAACACAGAGCATGAGTTTTATAGATTATTTGCATGATTTACAAGACAGTGCTTTTGTATCTATAGCTTTAACCGTTATAATGCATTCATGTGTGTTTTGACTTAAAAGAGTTACATAAAAAATTCTAAAAATAGATTAAACAATTATTTTTTTAAGAGATGTAACCACTTTAAAAAAAAATGTTGAGACT
>NW_015695321.1:0-226 GCF_001515625.1 Sinocyclocheilus rhinocerous
ACTTAAGACTGTTGTTCAATTTGCTGGTCAAGAAAAACATTTCTTCTTATCATCAATGTTGATACAGTTGTGCTGCTTAATATTTTGTGCAAACTGTGATATTTTTTTCTTTTTCAGGATTTTGTTGAATAGAATTTTTTTTGTTTGTTTTTTGTTTTGTTTTGTTTGTAATAGAAATTTAATTATGTGCATCCTTGCTAAATAAAAGTTACAAATCTTACTTGTG
>NW_015695322.1:0-226 GCF_001515625.1 Sinocyclocheilus rhinocerous
CCAGATCTTCTCTGTCATGTGAAAACCTGCTCCACCAAAAAACTTTGACACAACTATAGACTTCCAACCTGGGTGTGATCCAGAGATGACATCTCAGCAATCCCATCATCTACTTCAGCATCCGCTCAACATGGTAGGGAGTCAGAGCACCAGCTTTGATAGAGCTGCAGAGGCTTGTGTCGACTGATCTCAGAGCAGTGGCACCAGCCCCGGGGGTCTCCACAAA
>NW_015695323.1:0-225 GCF_001515625.1 Sinocyclocheilus rhinocerous
TCTGTCACTCACTGACTGTTTGATAGATAGATAGATAGATAGATAGATAGTTAGATATACTGTTAGATGTGATAATCATTCATTTTATTTTTGGGCAATACAATCTATTTTTTAGGAAGGTGAAACTCGCACTCGAGTTAATGAAAACAATGAAACCATACAAAATGAGTGCAGTTTGTCAAAAATTGTATTTCAACACATGTTCAATGACATAATATATTAACA
>NW_015695324.1:0-226 GCF_001515625.1 Sinocyclocheilus rhinocerous
ACTTTATGATGTTCATTCATCATGAGTTATAGGCAGAAAGTCTAATCTCATCTGCTACTTCAAGCTTTGATTCAGCAAATGCACAAATGTTTGCTGTGAAATAACATTGCAATCACTTAGAAGCAAATTACTTTGAATTAGTATAAGGGTCAAGAGCCCAACTAAAGCAAATCTTGACCACAATTATGGTGGCATCGTGTGTTTGTGTGTTTTTTTTTGGGGGGGG
>NW_015695325.1:0-226 GCF_001515625.1 Sinocyclocheilus rhinocerous
ACCGTCGATAAATATCGATACCGATCGATAAAACTGAATTTGAGAAAAATAATAAAACGTATTTCATAGGGCTTTATAATGTAATTTTTGTTAAACTTTTAATAAATGGCTGATAAATTGTGCACGTTTCATGATTTCAATTAATTAGACATGCTTTTTTATTAATATTTTTTCATGTAAGTCTAGAAATATTAAAGGGGTCATATGATGCTGCTAAAAAGAACAT
>NW_015695326.1:0-226 GCF_001515625.1 Sinocyclocheilus rhinocerous
CCTCTGGTGGTGAGTGAACGGAAGTTCATAGACCGGATTCGTGACCGTTCTTTTCTTTAATAAGCGCATGTTTTGTTATTTGTTACTTTAAATGCTCAAGGTCTTTGGCTGTGAATGTTTTCATCGTTCTTCAGCTGGAAAAAAAATCGTTCTGAAACTGATTCCAAAAGTATCATTCCCCTGTGTTATTATCATTATACTCCACTATTCTCATAAAATTTGAAGG
>NW_015695327.1:0-226 GCF_001515625.1 Sinocyclocheilus rhinocerous
ACTTTGATGTCTTATTTTTATGTTAACCACCTCTAAATAAAAATCAGTGGCATGAATGCATTTAAAACAATTATAAATGCATATATAATGCTATGAGATTGTTTTAAATATAACATTTTGAACATCAAAATGAAAAATTATGGGAGGAAAATATGTTTTTAAATATTAAACTAAAACACATTGGTGGCAAATCACTTAATGAAAGAGTCATGGAATAATTTGGTTT
>NW_015695328.1:0-226 GCF_001515625.1 Sinocyclocheilus rhinocerous
GAGGTTTAAAATCACTGAGGGCGGTAAAGCTCAGTCACTCCAACACAAACAAACACATCAGTGTCAATTCCAACAATTTATACACATTTGAATATTCGGATAACCGCATATTCGGTCTGGCAACGAGACTGAATGTGCGTGTTAAACAGTCCCTCTCTTGAGATCGTAAAACGATAATAGGCGTCATGTAGTTAGATTCTTGACTGGAACGTTTGAAGAGTAACAA
>NW_015695329.1:0-226 GCF_001515625.1 Sinocyclocheilus rhinocerous
ACGATTAAACGGGCCCAAGCTGATGCAGAAGACATAACATGAGTTTTAGTTTAGTGATGCTTTATGCACCCGCGGTAATCATAATCACACAGTTCAGTTGCATCGATGATATAAATGCACCAACCGTATAAACGCGATGTTTGGTGTGTTATTGTAGCAGTCGGCCTGGAATGAAGTCGCCGTGCGTTCTGATTCGCTCATTGCTTCGGATTCTGCACCGACTGTC
>NW_015695330.1:0-226 GCF_001515625.1 Sinocyclocheilus rhinocerous
ACTGCATAGCAACAGCCCAAAACACTTAGAACACCCTAGCAACTGCATAGCAACAGCCCAAAACACTTCGAACACCCTAGCAACTGCATAGCAACAGCCTAAACACTCACAACACCCTAGCAACTGCATAGCAACAGCCTAAAACACTCAGAACACCCTAGCAACTGCTAGCAACACTCAGAACACCCTAGAAACTGCATAGTGACAGACTAAACACTCAGAACAC
>NW_015695331.1:0-226 GCF_001515625.1 Sinocyclocheilus rhinocerous
AAATGAAAAATGGTGTGTCTGATTGGTCCAGACGCTACAGCATACTGCTCATAGCACCACTCCAGCTCAAAGTCTTCTGCTCCCATGATCTTGTGCATCCTTTTACTCCCTCTCCACTCAGCAGAGAGGAGAGGACCAGACCAAACGTTAGCGCTACACTTCCTTCCTCCCGTAACGGTACTGAGTGATGCTGAGAGTGTGGTCAGTTACAGCAACAAGAGTAGAG
>NW_015695332.1:0-226 GCF_001515625.1 Sinocyclocheilus rhinocerous
CCCACTCACAACTGCTGCTTCTGTCTCTTTTTTTCTTGACAAGAACTGCATTTATTAAGACGCAGATCATCTTTATGACCACATCAAACAGAAGACTTTTTAGACGCGCACTCCAACTTCACCTCTGCTCCAGGCGCTAATCAAACAAGCACGGAAAAGGTACAGGTGACGAGGGAACTTTAGTAGAACAACAGTGAACTGCGGTCAGATGAGATGTTGTCAGGCC
>NW_015695333.1:0-226 GCF_001515625.1 Sinocyclocheilus rhinocerous
ACACATTCTCTCTCACACACATACACACACACACACACACACACATATCTAATGGCTGTTTGCCGCTCTGGTGTGGTGACGAGTTTTGCATGTTTTCCTCATGTTCTATTCAAATGAAGAAAGTGGGTCTCATTCTGTGACCTTTACCATCTAAAACAAAGATTTGCACAAATAAGTGCTTTGAAATGTCATCTGTGCCCAAATCTGCATACGAGCGACTCGTCCT
>NW_015695334.1:0-226 GCF_001515625.1 Sinocyclocheilus rhinocerous
TTTCTTGAAAGTCTGTTTGCACTGTTGTCATTTCATTCATTAAGGTGCTGTAAGCGATTTTTATAGCATGGTACACAAAAACAATTCTAATCTCTCAAAGATATCACTGAAATAACTGTCTAGAGAAATCACGCCATCTCTGCGACAGCCAAGTCTATGTAAAACAAACGTGTTGTTTAGTCATCCAGAAGGTTTTTGAGGCACTTTGTGCCTTACGCATTCACAG
>NW_015695335.1:0-226 GCF_001515625.1 Sinocyclocheilus rhinocerous
GGGAAACTACAGATGTACAGAGCTACTGACAGACATGAAAAAAACAGTGGCGTTTTATGATACAAGAATATTTCACCCTTATGCAAAGAAATCCTTATATATTGCCATCGATGTATTCAATTATTTAATATATATTGAAAATATATGCAATAATATATTAAAATATATTGAGTAATAACGAACTGCCACTTTTTAAATACTGAAAATAAAAACAATATATTTTCTT
>NW_015695336.1:0-226 GCF_001515625.1 Sinocyclocheilus rhinocerous
TATGAGTGTCTTAATGAAGTATTGACAGCAAGCATCTGTGTTTTAATACTGGTTTGTGAGGAGAGATCGAGAGCCTGTGTTTCTGCATGGACAGGCCTATCACAAACGTTGCTATGCACATCTGCTGCTATGGATCACTGGAGCATTATGGGATAGACGGGTGTTTATTAATCTGTCAGCGTCGTGTGAAGTGTTTGTTGCTGTGCTGCAGTTATTCATACGGTGA
>NW_015695337.1:0-226 GCF_001515625.1 Sinocyclocheilus rhinocerous
ACTATTATCTGTGATCATTTCATTTACAATAACTGCTTTGGGTTCGAGTGATATAATGTTTAGGAGCCCAAACTTTACATTTATATTTTGACCTCACTATTTGGGGAACAGGTCTTTATAGATTGGACAGCGCAAGTACTTCTATCATTTAACCCTCTGGGGTCCGAGGGTGTTTTGGGGCCTTGGAAAAGTTTTGACATGCCCTGACATTTGTGCTTTTTTCAGT
>NW_015695338.1:0-226 GCF_001515625.1 Sinocyclocheilus rhinocerous
ATACATATTAAATACAATTGCAAGCCAAAACTCGTACTTAACCAATATATTGATAACACTGAATGCATAACATGTAGCAGTTACCAAACAGATTGATGTAAATGCTAAGAAATTTATTACTGTAAAACTTTAAAAAAGCTTAACAGTGCAAATTCATGCCATACCCATTTCCTCTGGTGGACTCTTGTAAGCTTTAATGAGTACAGCCAGGTTTTGTTTGCATACT
>NW_015695339.1:0-226 GCF_001515625.1 Sinocyclocheilus rhinocerous
ATACGGTGATAAAGATTTCCCCTCACACCAATCTACAAACATGCGCCACTTCATCGAGTAAAGCCCTCTTGTTGATGGTGCTCTAGCGCTCTTAATTGTGGCCACCACATTGATAGGGAGCCCTGCCACCATCAGATTCTCCCTCTCAGCGGGTAAGCCCACAGAGACCAAAGCCCTGGCTGAGGATACAGAATCTGCCCCCCTGCCTGTGACAGCAGGTCCTTCC
>NW_015695340.1:0-226 GCF_001515625.1 Sinocyclocheilus rhinocerous
ATATATATATATTTTTAAAAACTGTTTAAAATGAATAATCTACCAAAACATTTTTCTAAGGTAAAATGGCAGATAATATTATTTAAATATTACTATTTCAAAAATATTACATTTTTAGTAAAATATTTATTAAAATGTAGTAAAATACCATTACATTTGAGTAAAACATATACCAAAATAATCCACCAAAAATGCTACCTAAATATTAAAGTCAAATGACAGAAAA
>NW_015695341.1:0-226 GCF_001515625.1 Sinocyclocheilus rhinocerous
GCTGCCACCCTCCCTCGCTCAAGTTAGGAAGGTTGGTTGGTTTATAATCGCTGACACACAGAGTCCCAAATAACTGCTTTCCGCCGGTGAATCATCTGCGCCCAGCATGCCATTCCTGTGTGGATGCAGTCCTTTGGCATCCGCAGTTAAATATCGTATTCATCTGCAAATCACAGCGGTATGACGTAAGCCTAAAAGCTCCTCTGTGATGTCATTTTAAAATGTC
>NW_015695342.1:0-226 GCF_001515625.1 Sinocyclocheilus rhinocerous
AATTTGTATCTCTTTCGTATTTGTCTTATTGTGTTATTCTGCTTCATTTTTAAAAAAATTATAAATTATATATATTATATATGAACAACTTTCATTTTTGTTAAAAAAAAAAAGTTGCTCCCTTTTCACTATACTGTTAAAGGGATAGTTCACCCAAAAATGAAAATGGTCATTTATTCATGTTTTTCCAAATTCAATCCTTGATTCAAATTTCTCATAAGCTTAA
>NW_015695343.1:0-226 GCF_001515625.1 Sinocyclocheilus rhinocerous
ATATCTGCAGTTGTGACTTTATAGACAATATTATTTATGTATTTATTTATTTATTTTTAGGTTAGATAAATAGAAAAAGAGTAATTTTACCTTGGATCTCAATAAGACAGTATACAGTTGTGTGTAAAAAAAAAAAGTGCTGGTAATATCAAGAGAGATAATTTGTTGCTGAAAGCCAAGCTCTTTGTTTAAAAAAAACACACACATTTGTATGTTTTAAGTATGA
>NW_015695344.1:0-226 GCF_001515625.1 Sinocyclocheilus rhinocerous
AATAGGACTGAGTGTGCATTTTCATTCATACTGTAAGCCGGAGGGTGCCCTTGCGCAGAAACTCCACATATGCATCATAGAAGTAATAGAACTCATGACACTCCAGGAAATCCCTAATATGAAAAAAGGTATCTAGCTATTAGGGTTGTGACGGGGGATTTAGTTATTTTGAGTTTTCCCTCTTTTTCTCGCTTTCCTTCGCATTTAAATAGTTTGTAAATGTGCC
>NW_015695345.1:0-226 GCF_001515625.1 Sinocyclocheilus rhinocerous
ATATATATATATATATATTACATATTTTAATTTTTTCTCTGCTATTAACAGATGAAAGTGTGGAAAAAGGAGGCTGTCCAGTTCCCACTACAGTGCGGCTACATAAAAGGAAAGGTGTGTTGATGTACTGTGTGTAAATCCATACATTGTAATTGACATTAATTGTTGTGAGTCTTCATGAAGGCTGTATTTCCATTTGTAAGTGGTGTATTAGGTTTGGGCAATG
>NW_015695346.1:0-226 GCF_001515625.1 Sinocyclocheilus rhinocerous
ATATGCATTCAAAAAGCAAAAGTCTATTTCTATTTTTGCAGAAGAATAGGCAACTATTCTAGTGGTAACCAGTGGTGGAATTGAGTGTGTTACAATTGCCTCTTGTTGTCATTGTCATGTGACCTACCAGCATCAGCTGCATCACTTCACTGCCATTCACAAATCCTCTTCTATGGCCTCCTGGGGAGTCCATTGGATATGCACTTTAAATTCTCGAAATAGTAGG
>NW_015695347.1:0-226 GCF_001515625.1 Sinocyclocheilus rhinocerous
ATATATTGAATGAAACTTGAATATATGGAATGAAAGTTTGAATACGTTGAATGAAAGTCTGAATATATAGAATGAAATTTGCAGTGTATGGAATTAAAATGCAAATTTGACCGTACTTAATGAATAATAATAATATAGCTAGTTATATCCTTGTTACAAGAGCAATAGCTTTCCAATTTGTATGACTTTCAATTCATTGCCTCAAATTTTCCAATACTTTGTTGAA
>NW_015695348.1:0-226 GCF_001515625.1 Sinocyclocheilus rhinocerous
ACCGGGTCAGTCGGCCATTTAGCATGTCAATCTCCAACAACAATCAGCAGAAAGCAAAGCACAGTTATAGGTACTGTGCACATACGCTTGTTTATATATTAATATTTATCATACAGAACATAACTCCACGTTTAATCCCCGATTTACGAATGTGTAATTGTCTGACCAAACAATTAAAACTTTAATTATGCAAGAAAACCTTGTGCTTTGGTCATCTGAACAACCT
>NW_015695349.1:0-226 GCF_001515625.1 Sinocyclocheilus rhinocerous
TGTTTGAGGTCGATGAATGAGAGGTGAATGTTTGGATTTCCTGCCCGTTACAGACATGAATAGTTTTTTTGCTGCAACTAACCATCTAATTTTAGTTGACTAACGTTTAGTCGACTATTATGGGGGCAGTCGTAAAATACATTATGAAAATAACATATATAAAGCATGAAAATAAAATACTAATTCTAAAATACTAATTCTCAAATTAAATAATTTGACCTTCCAT
>NW_015695350.1:0-226 GCF_001515625.1 Sinocyclocheilus rhinocerous
TGTTTGAGGTCGATGAATGAGAGGTGAATGTTTGGATTTCCTGCCTGTTACAGACATGAATAGTTTTTTTGCTGCAACTAACCATCTAATTTTAGTTGACTAACATTTAGTCGAC
Source organism: Sinocyclocheilus rhinocerous (assembly GCF_001515625.1). Lineage (NCBI taxonomy): Eukaryota > Metazoa > Chordata > Actinopteri > Cypriniformes > Cyprinidae > Sinocyclocheilus > Sinocyclocheilus rhinocerous. Next base: position 116 of record NW_015695350.1, read on the forward strand.
TATTATGGGGGCAGTCATAAAATACATTATGAAAATAACATATATAAAGCATGAAAATAAAATACAAATTCTAAAATACTAATTCTCAAATTAAATAATTTGACCTTCCAT
>NW_015695351.1:0-226 GCF_001515625.1 Sinocyclocheilus rhinocerous
ATAGGACCACTAAAGTAAGTATATACTAGTTTGTGACAGACGTTGCAGCATGCAGGGGGCAGAATTAAAAGATTTAAGGAAATTCAAGGTCACAGCTGATTAGTGTGTGCACTTGTGTGTGTCTGTGTGTGCATACATTGTTCAGCCTGTGGTGTATAATCTCCCAGTAGAGATATATACGTAACATAATACTGAAGGAGCTTCTGTCCTTCCCCCACAGAGACAA
>NW_015695352.1:0-226 GCF_001515625.1 Sinocyclocheilus rhinocerous
TACACAAATAGTCAGATTAAGCAAGGAATTGGGTTGGATTAATATGTTTACGACGAATGCTTAAAGCTCCTTTTAACCCCGTTTAAACGCTGTTGCATTAACCTTACTTAAATTATTCTATCAGAAATGTGATTGTTTTGACCGCCATTTTGTTTAGGCCTATATTTTTTTGTACCAAGCAACACAATTTTTATTTGCCCTTTGATTTGAAGCTCATTTATACCTC
>NW_015695353.1:0-226 GCF_001515625.1 Sinocyclocheilus rhinocerous
ATCAGATCACTTAGAAACATAACAACACACATCTTCTAAATAAGTACCATGATGAAGTATTCTTCCTGTCCATACATAGACAACTATGCAATGTACAGGAAAGGGGGCTTATAGGGAAAGCAATGAAGGGTTGGCACACACTGATGGTTTTAGAGCTGTAAAGGAAGTGTACAGACTGGGAGGTATAATAGGTGTGTCTGGCTGGAGAGACCTTGGCCAATCAGAA
>NW_015695354.1:0-226 GCF_001515625.1 Sinocyclocheilus rhinocerous
AGTGGATCAGCAATCCAGTGTTTGGTGAATTCTGCTACATAATAACAGGAAGAGCCGGCATCAAAAGATCAACTAAATATATCACTATGAATACTTAGCTGTCACAAGCTAGTTATCCCTTTGCTAACTTTCCTCATCTCCTGCTTAAAAGCCAGAAAGATCTTGGGATTTTTGAGAAATGTTATCTAGTGAGCTTTTGCCCCTGAGTTTCTTTTAAAGAATTTAC
>NW_015695355.1:0-226 GCF_001515625.1 Sinocyclocheilus rhinocerous
ATATGGGGGTTATTTCATATATGTTATATGTGCAGCAGCAGCAGTGTAGCAGATCTAGAACACATTAACACATTAACATTGTCAGGTACATTACTATGCCAAACCCTCAGAGAGTTGCCATGTTAGAACTGCATTTCAGTCTCTGCACAATGACAAGCTGAATCTAATCTAATCCCGGGATCCTATAGAGCAGTGGTCACCAACCTTTTTAGGCCCAAGATCCCTG
>NW_015695356.1:0-226 GCF_001515625.1 Sinocyclocheilus rhinocerous
AAGTTTCAGTTCAAAATACTCCACAGATCATTTATTATATCATTTCGAAATGCATATTTTGAGTGGAAGCAGAAACACTCTGTTTTTCGGGCCTGTTTCTTTAAATGCAAATGAGCTGCTGATCCCCGCCCCCTTTTTCAGAATAGAGCTGCACCATTACAGCTGGTACCTGCTAAAAACATTTGATTATCATGTTTATCGCGCTGAAATCATGCGTTTTAAACCA
>NW_015695357.1:0-226 GCF_001515625.1 Sinocyclocheilus rhinocerous
ATCCAACCAATGGCAGGCAGGAGAATGTTTAGAAAACCTGATTTAAACAACTATTAGTATTACTGTATGTAAACTAAATAATTATCAACTAAATGATTATTGTTATTTTTATTCTTTATTCATTAAACAAGCGGAGCAGATATTACACACTTTATAATTAAAGGGGTCATACTAGGGCTGCCGCGATAACCGCAATATCGCAATACCGCGCTATTGACGAGCAAAC
>NW_015695358.1:0-226 GCF_001515625.1 Sinocyclocheilus rhinocerous
AAAGTTTTAATTGGTCATTTATTGCAGCCCTATTATACATGGAAGCCGTTGATGCTGATCTCTGACTGAGTATCACTTGTGGCGCTCTGGTTGGAGGGCTGTTTATCTAATTAACAGCTGAAATGGGTGGTCATCGTCTTTGATCTGCATGTAATTTGAAGTAGTGTGATGTTATTAGTGTGCTTCCATTTCGTTAGCGAGCCATCTTGGACAGTATGTTCTCTCA
>NW_015695359.1:0-226 GCF_001515625.1 Sinocyclocheilus rhinocerous
CCACCACCATGTTTGGCTGATGTTCTTTTTATGAAATGCTGTGTTGGTTTTATTTTTGAAAACCATTTCAGAGATATGTTCTTTAAATGTGACTCATTTAAAATATATTAGGCCCCGTTTACACTGTCAGTTAAATGTGACCTAATAATTTTTTCTCACATATGTGAGACAGATCGGATCTGTTCTATGACAGTGTAAACAGGAAAAAAACGCATGCATTCGAATA
>NW_015695360.1:0-226 GCF_001515625.1 Sinocyclocheilus rhinocerous
AATAATTGTATTTTTATTTAATACTCACTTTTTATTTTAAAATATGATAGTTTTATCACACTTTATTATTTTGTTTATCATCTAACTAAATAATGTGCAATAATGCTATTATTACTATTATTAATTATTTTATTTTTTATAGTTATATTTAATGGATCACACTACGTGCATTGTTAGTACTATACCAAATCTCCAGGTGCTCTCATGAGAACCAGACTGAAAAACT
>NW_015695361.1:0-226 GCF_001515625.1 Sinocyclocheilus rhinocerous
ATCTGCTTCTCCACGGCCTCCAGCTCGAGCTGCACTCAAAGGTAGACACAAATCTGCCTTTATGGCAAGTAACAGTGAGTAAAACAATGGTAATGTGTGTAAATAGTGTAAACAATGTAAGCAAGATTAAAAGCAACCACAATGGTGATGCTAACGGGCTACAAGCAAGTAGTGGACTCTATAAATTAAAATAAAACTAGTGATAACAAGGCGCTTTAATTGTTTT
>NW_015695362.1:0-226 GCF_001515625.1 Sinocyclocheilus rhinocerous
ATTATACAAAACCATTAGTAAACTGTGAATTAGGTTAAAAACGAGAACACGGAACAGTGTTGCTAGTCTTAAAATGTTAAATTATGTTTAATTGTGCCGATAGTCTTGTGGGCGCCATTGGGCTTCAGATGTCCCGAGTTCGAGTCCCGGCTCACAGACCTTTCCCGATCCCATCCCCTTCGTTTCTGTCCACTGTCAGCCATCCAAGTGCACACATACAGCAGTA
>NW_015695363.1:0-226 GCF_001515625.1 Sinocyclocheilus rhinocerous
ATTATTAATTAATACAATGACATTTTACCTTATTTCAAACAAGAACAATTTTAATGTTTAAAAAAAAATGTATTTACCACTAGCCTGTTTGTATTGTCAAAACAACAATAAATAAAATAAATTAATAATACAATAATAATTATTTAGTATTTTTACCATAACATAAGAGTAACTGACACACAAAAAATACTGTTTTGTAGAAAATATTTAATTAATCATCATTTTG
>NW_015695364.1:0-226 GCF_001515625.1 Sinocyclocheilus rhinocerous
ATTCCAAACTTTCTTCTGTTGAATGCAAAATAAGATATTTTGAAAAATGTTTTGAAACTTTTTTTTTTTTCTTCTTTTTTTCTCCATGCAATGAAAGTCAATGAGGTCCAATACAGTTTGGACCCCATTGACTTTTATTGCATGGAAAAAAAAAGAAGAAAAAAAAAAGTTTCAAAACATGTTTCAAAATATCTTATTTTGCATTCAACAGAAGAAAGTTTGGAAT
>NW_015695365.1:0-226 GCF_001515625.1 Sinocyclocheilus rhinocerous
AATGATGATCACAACACTACCAACAATGGTTTTCAATAAAACATCTATGTCTAAACCTCGTTTCTCTTGTTCATCTTTCCTTCAGTGATTCTGCTTGTTAACTTGATTAATGACTTAAAGGGATAGTTCCCCCAAAAATTTAATTCTGTCACCCTTTACTTACCCTCGTATTGTTCTAAACCTGCAGTGTTTTTTATTTTTTTTATTTTATTTTTTGCTGCTGAAC
>NW_015695366.1:0-226 GCF_001515625.1 Sinocyclocheilus rhinocerous
ATAAAACTAAGCATTTAAATATCTTAATTAGACAAACTATTAGGATATAAAGAGTAACTTTTTAATGCATTTTACGTAAGTAGTTGTTATATTATGGAAGCCTGTATCCGCCATGGGATAAAAAAACTGAAAAGTTAATTGCGTTTTTTATTTTTTATTTTTTTAAATAGAATTCAGATAGAATAGAGTTCCCTTTCAGTCGGTCACTCTCGACGTCACGTCGGAT
>NW_015695367.1:0-226 GCF_001515625.1 Sinocyclocheilus rhinocerous
ACGACAACCTCAAAGCATTGTTTTGGCTAACAGTAGGCCATATTTTTGATTCTGTAATATTAAAAATATGATAGAAATGTATCTATAAAATATTATACCTATTTATAAAATATATTAGGCCTACAGGATTCTGAAATATTATAGTGTATAAAATTACAACACATGATAGGCTACTCTTGTCCCAACCTGACATTTATGAAAACATTTATAGCTACACTTAGGTCTC
>NW_015695368.1:0-226 GCF_001515625.1 Sinocyclocheilus rhinocerous
ATTTAAATTTAGTATGTATATAAATTTTGAAACTTGTTACGTTCTCCTCCCAGTCTAGGGGTTAGAAAGGAAGGTAACAAAGGCTTAGAAAGAGAATCAAAAACAGGAGAACCCACTTCAGCCTCAGTCTCATAGTGAAAAGATAACCATGTTAAGGAAGAGTAAGGAACGTTTATTTACTTCATTAGTCAAAAAGTTGAACAAAAATAAGGAAATAAATCTTCAG
>NW_015695369.1:0-226 GCF_001515625.1 Sinocyclocheilus rhinocerous
ATTATGAAATTATCGTACATTATGGGATTTTTTTCATTATTGATCTTACATCATACAGAGGTCAAAATTATCACAAATATGATAATTATCGTACGTTTGGCAACACTGCAAACCAACGTAAAAAGTTGTATTACCGCCACCTACTGATCTGGAGTGTGGAGTGCACAAACTGTCCTATCGCGAGATAATCTATCCCAGGGGTGGCGAACTCCGGTCCTGGAGAGCC
>NW_015695370.1:0-226 GCF_001515625.1 Sinocyclocheilus rhinocerous
AATGTCCTTCAAACCACTGTGTTTTCCAATCTGCCAGCGAGAAGTGTTTGTAAGGAAGTGAAAATCATTTCAAATATATTAAAACTTAGTATGATCATACATTCTTATTTGCATTTAATTAAGTACAGGTCAGAATAAGTATATTGATTCATTTTTACGTAAATATACAGTATGTGTTACACTGAATTGCCAAAAAGAGAGATAACACTGCCATTGTTCCCATAAC
>NW_015695371.1:0-226 GCF_001515625.1 Sinocyclocheilus rhinocerous
ACAAACCTTTTGTTTCCTAGGGAATTGCTTATTAATATTCATGAGGTCCATCAACAGACCTGGTGAAAAACATGCCATTGTGCATCAACTAAGCTCTTAACTAGATTTAGCATTCCTGTTATATTCAGAGCTACTTAATCCGGTAGCGTCATTTTTTTCCCCTAGTTGTTTTTTTTTCTCGCCTCCAATCTCCAATTATGAATGATCACCCCCTTGCTTGCTGTCA
>NW_015695372.1:0-226 GCF_001515625.1 Sinocyclocheilus rhinocerous
ATTTATTCACTCTCAAGTCATTCAAAACAAGTGTGACTTTCATTCTTCAAGTTAAAATTCATTAAATTAGTTAAAAATATTCAAAAATACTTGCATTAAAAAGTACTCACTGTAAGTACCTTACGTGTGCTTTAGTCAACACATCAAAATAAGTGTATTAAAGCATTGCAAAACATTATTTAAAATTTACTTGAAAGAAAAACGTTTAATTTGACATTAATAAAAA
>NW_015695373.1:0-226 GCF_001515625.1 Sinocyclocheilus rhinocerous
TTCTTTGCTCATTTTACCAAGGGCTAATATTAGTGGAGGGCACAGTATTACAGTACATGTTTGGTATAGGTGTTAAGTGTTTCATTTTAGTGTCATGATGCTTCTCTATAGAAATATGATGAATGAATATTAAATGTTGGTTATTACAGAAGCTGCAGACGTGAGAGGAACAGGAGCCATGCAGAGGATGGAGAAAATAATAACAGAAACAATTGAGCAGTTAAAA
>NW_015695374.1:0-226 GCF_001515625.1 Sinocyclocheilus rhinocerous
CTCCTGTACACTTCTGTAGACTGGAGAAAGACATGGATTATCATTTGTCTACTTTAAATTTATTTTGAAAGAAGTATTATTTTTCATATTTTTGCCCAAAATTGGAGGGATTGGCCACTGAGCGCTATAAACACATGTAATGTAGGTTTCATTCATACTGGAAGCTGGAGTGCGCCCTCAGGCAGAAACTCCACATATGCATCACAGAAGTAATAGAACTCATGAC
>NW_015695375.1:0-226 GCF_001515625.1 Sinocyclocheilus rhinocerous
ACTTTGTATTAACGCCCAGCTTTAATCAGTCTCGACCTGGTGAATCTTTTTTGTGTGTATTTTGACAAATGCAATGTAAATTGCATGAGCCAAAATGTGATTGTGGTGGTACTGAGTGATCATTGGAGAGCATTTCACAAACGTGAAGAGGTGGTGTATCTCGAGTCTTTCCAGAAAGAGTGACCGCATGGTACAACACACGCTTCAGCTGTTCTGGTATTTGTGA
>NW_015695376.1:0-225 GCF_001515625.1 Sinocyclocheilus rhinocerous
GCTTATTCAAGAAACTTCATAAGGAGTTCACATGAATGATGGACACTTAAGGTCCAAAAAAATTCAGTCAAGACTCTGCTTGAATTTTGTACACACAAATTGTCTGAATATCTTCATTTAAGTCAAGACTTTTGATCAAAACTTTTAAAGACGCACAAACCTTTGACTGGTAGTGCATTAATGAATAAATAATAATAATAATAATAATAATAATAATAATAATAA
>NW_015695377.1:0-226 GCF_001515625.1 Sinocyclocheilus rhinocerous
ATTAAGTACCTACTCATTGAGTAGGCGGTTTCGGACGCAGCCAGACATTTCTTAAAATATCTTCTTTCATGTTCCATGGTAGAATTCAGGTTGAGACATGAGCCTAAGTAAAGAATGACAGAATTTAGATTTTAATTCATAATTATTGAAATAATTAAATAATTATTAAATTGAAATATTATAAGAAGTATTCATATAAATTAGGGCTGCACGATAAATCGCATGC
>NW_015695378.1:0-226 GCF_001515625.1 Sinocyclocheilus rhinocerous
ATCATGTCAGCAACATAACCTGTATCATAAAACACAAGCACAAACTTTTTTTTTTTCTTTTTAATTGGTTGAGTTTTGTTTTTACTGTGTTTTTGTATTTAATTGATTGTTCATCAAGTAAAATACATTTTTTGAATTCCAAAATATGTATTGTTTGAATTGATTTGAACCCTTACCAAAAGTCGGCTGTGTCTTTTGAGGTTTAACTCTGCACTCTCCCTTCCTA
>NW_015695379.1:0-226 GCF_001515625.1 Sinocyclocheilus rhinocerous
GCAGCCCAACACTGAATATTATATTGTGGCCGTTGTATTTTGATAAATAAAATAAAAATTATAAAAATTACAATACAAAAATTACATTTAAATTACCCTGTTTCTAAATAAATAAAGTAGTTATTTTTATTTAGTTAAAAACGGGCCGAAAGAGACCTCCGAACTAGGCTACCAGAAAGAAGAAAAAAAAAACTTAACGTTTTTGCTCAGAATTTGTTTTTAATCC
>NW_015695380.1:0-226 GCF_001515625.1 Sinocyclocheilus rhinocerous
TAACAAATTTTGATGCAATAAATAGGGTATGATTTACAGTAAAAATAATCATCCCTCCAAAACAGAGAAATCTTTCACAAACATCTGCATGTCTGTCCCCTTTAAAGTGTTTATAGTGTATATAATTTTTGTAATTATATGCAACTATTATACTTTTATAATATAATAGTTGTATTTGTAAGGGTTATTATAACACAACCCCCTCCCTCTTCAGACTGACGGCTGA
>NW_015695381.1:0-226 GCF_001515625.1 Sinocyclocheilus rhinocerous
ATTTTGTTGTGAGTCAAAGGTGTCAGGATTTCCAGCGATGGTAAGCACCTTAGCATTAATATTCCACAACAGCATCAGCAGGTATTCAAAAAATCGTTCTATATTTTGGTACTTGATTGATTAATGACATTGGATTGACGTCCTTGTTTGATTGACTGTGTTAGCTATAACGTATGGTCGATGAAGAGGATCCAAATGCAGTTCTTTAGGTTTATTCAACAAAAAC
>NW_015695382.1:0-226 GCF_001515625.1 Sinocyclocheilus rhinocerous
ATTGACTGTTTATTATTCGGAGTATTTCCCAGAAGCCCACATACCAGGGACTGATTACACACACTCCATATAAGCACACCACACACACACACCGCAAAGTCTTGATTTGCCGTGGTGATCGTTTCTGAGCGTTTTCTTTATTATGGACTGTTTACCCATGTATTACTTAGACTGTTTATCATTTCTGGATTCTCTGCTGCCCTGACCTCTGCCTGTTATATGGATT
>NW_015695383.1:0-226 GCF_001515625.1 Sinocyclocheilus rhinocerous
ATTGGCATTTGCGTCTGCTTCTTTCTTTGCTTGTGGTGTTTGCTGCTGAAGGTAAGTCAAATATTCAGTTTTCTAGTCACTACGCTGAATAATTGCAGGTTCATTTATGTGTACAAGCACTAAATATGTCACCAATGCTTTGTTCACTCAAAAGTTACAGTTATGTAATTTCTTCACCCTTAGTGTCATTTCAAACACTTTCATTGGCCATGAATGACACTTTGAA
>NW_015695384.1:0-226 GCF_001515625.1 Sinocyclocheilus rhinocerous
ATGAAATTAATTTCAGCCTGGTCCTTTAAATGATTCATTGGTGCATTGTTCCAAATGAATAACATTTCAGAAAAATGGGGTGATTTACAATAATATGGATGGTCACAACGGATGTCTAGATTACTTTTAGATCTGCTAGCATTCGCTTTCATCTCAAAGAAAGAAGCAACCTACCTGCTGCCATCGACTGAGCCAATCAGCTGAGCCGTAAATGTCATGTGACTAA
>NW_015695385.1:0-226 GCF_001515625.1 Sinocyclocheilus rhinocerous
ATGCAGGTGCTTTACACAGGGAACAAGAGTTGTCTTCTCCCAACTACTAATTCCGGTTCTGAGGTGTGGGTAGGAGATCATAGGTGGCTCTGACGAGAAAATTCAGCTCCGCTGAGGTTCCTCCATTTCCCAGATATCACACCAGCTGAGTTGCCTCTTTTCAAGGTTCAACCAGTTAGTTCCTTGACCCTGCTTGGCCACTGAAATGGCTTTAGTGTGCCCCTCT
>NW_015695386.1:0-226 GCF_001515625.1 Sinocyclocheilus rhinocerous
AGGGCCAGTGTCCGGCTGATGTTGTTCCAGAGCCTCTAGACATGCCTCTTGAAATAGCTGATGCCGCGGTCCAGGCTAAAGAGTTGCGCACACTGCTACAGGAGGTCCTCCCCAGACCCGGCGATCTCCTCCCGCTCCTGCCTGCCCGACCTCCAGGTCTCATCTCGGATAAAGCTCGTGCCCAGCTTTCAAGTATGGGACTTCATATTGGAGACAAAGTTATCAT
>NW_015695387.1:0-225 GCF_001515625.1 Sinocyclocheilus rhinocerous
TACCCTTATGACTGGTTTTGTGGTCCAGGGTCACATTTGTGGACTATAATTGTGATTTTCTGAAAAAATTGCAATTGCAATTTAAAATGCAATTTTAAAACTAAATCCAGGTTCTCTGTGCTTGTTTGTAGAGCTGCACTATTTGGCCAAAATTTTGTGAATATATATCAATTTGACTACATAATAATAATAATAATAATAATAATAATAATATAATAATAATAA
>NW_015695388.1:0-226 GCF_001515625.1 Sinocyclocheilus rhinocerous
ATGCTCTACCTGAGCCCTCATTATTCTCTACATGAAATGAAAGCTGAGTCAAAGAAAGACCTGACCAAACATTTTTATTTGGCTCCTTCAGCAAAGCCTTTCAAGAAAAAAAGGTGCACATTTTCAAAAGCTGCACTGTGGCTGCACAGTCACAGAGACAAGGCACATCGGCACACTCTCAGGTGCTTCTGCGATTGAGGTAAACATCTGATGACTGGGTGAAAGA
>NW_015695389.1:0-226 GCF_001515625.1 Sinocyclocheilus rhinocerous
ATGTCCTTTATTCTCACAATAGTGACAGTGGCTATTTGCACCATTTAATTTTTGTACTTAAATTTTTAACTTAAGGTTTTGGAATGTGTCCTTTTTTTTTTTTTATTACTTTCGGGAAACAAATGTTTGATATATTTGTTGGTATTTATCTCTGTTAAATGAATTGGTAAACTGAGTAGATTGGGTAGCGTGAACATTCTGTGAGCGGTTTATGCTGTCAGAGCGC
>NW_015695390.1:0-226 GCF_001515625.1 Sinocyclocheilus rhinocerous
AATTCCAAACGCAGCTATGTCAGATTGAGTAAAGGACTTATTGTGTATGTGTGTGCATGAGAGTGTGTGTGTGTCTGATTCCCGTGATCTGTCTCTGGGTCTCATCTAGATGTTCTGGTCTCCGATGACGGTCAGGGCTGTAGACATCAGCTCTTGGTGCTGATCCACCGTCTGATCTGGATACGGACTGAGAAACAGAAAAAGAAAGAAACAGACTAATATTAGC
>NW_015695391.1:0-226 GCF_001515625.1 Sinocyclocheilus rhinocerous
TTGATTTTTCTCAAAATTGACTTTGCTGACTCTATCGCCTTCAAACGACTGTAGCTCATTTTTTGTCAGATTCCAACAAGTTATATATCATTTTGAAGATATTTTAATGTAGAATGTGAAAATGAAGAGACGAAATTTGCTCATGCCGACTCATTTTGCCAGCACGGGTCACATTTGCAGTGCATTTCTGTATTTGGTTGTGTTGTGAGTATTTGCAGCATGTTTC
>NW_015695392.1:0-226 GCF_001515625.1 Sinocyclocheilus rhinocerous
ATGTTTGATATTTTTAATATTTTGTTTCATATATATTTTTTAATTATTCTAATTATTATTATTAGTAGTAGTATTAATTGAATTATTTAATCTTTTACTATTTATTTAATTTTTTTATTATTTTGATTTAAATATTAAACTTCAGCATATATAACCTTGCTTTTTTAGAAAATGTATAGAAAAAGCATACTTCTCATGTGTCTTCACCGTATGCGGTCTTGTTTTC
>NW_015695393.1:0-226 GCF_001515625.1 Sinocyclocheilus rhinocerous
ATGTGATCCAGGAATTTTTTCAGATGTACCCAGTCTTCCATCATCATCTGCCTGTCCTGTTACAGCCATGGAGGCCATTTATGAACTCCCTGTCTGTCCCGTCACGACCACTGAGGTTTGTCTGTCTGTCTGCCCTGATCTGTCTACCTGTATTACAATGACCATGGAAGTCGTTCTCCTGTCGCTGGCGCTCCCGGTGCTGGGAGTGGCCTTGTGGTGTGTGTGG
>NW_015695394.1:0-226 GCF_001515625.1 Sinocyclocheilus rhinocerous
AACCTCATCTGCATATCATTTCCATGCATATTACCATCCACGTGACACCATGTTTAACACCATCAAAAGTACAAGACATTAAGGAAATATGAGATACGGACTGTAAATGCCATTTGTGCCATACACAATTTTTTATTGCTAAAAATCATCCTGTATCTTTGTTATGTTTTAGAATAAATATATCAGTGGTTCTCAAACCTCTCCATGAAGTACCCCCAGCACTGCA
>NW_015695395.1:0-226 GCF_001515625.1 Sinocyclocheilus rhinocerous
ATGTGTTCGGAAGCATTTTTTTTTTTTTTTGGGGTATGATTGGAAATCAACTTTTTGTTTATTATGAAAGGGAATCTGGGTTTGACTCAATATAAAAGTATGTGTGGATAATTTTGGCAGCATTGACTTAAAAACTGAGGTGCATAGGCAGAGAAGAATGAGGCCAAATAAAAACCATTTTAAAAAGATTGAATCCAAGATTTGGTGATAATATAGCATAATGAGA
>NW_015695396.1:0-226 GCF_001515625.1 Sinocyclocheilus rhinocerous
AGAAAAAATGCACACTTCACCCTTAAAGTCAATTTGCAATCACAACTGACTGTTTTTGCGTTCTTATTGCACATTTATGTTCATGTTGGTATTGTCTACAATATTGACAAATTTAAGAAAGTTTGATTTGATGTTTCATTTTTGGTGACACTAACCGTGTAGAAATTGTACACTTCAACTGTAAATACAAGCACTAGTCATGCCATGAGATTGCAGTGTGACTTCA
>NW_015695397.1:0-226 GCF_001515625.1 Sinocyclocheilus rhinocerous
ATGGTTTTAGTTAACTATAATAACCCTGTTGTGAATATTGTGGTGATTTTAATTTGAGCATTAGATTTCCTAAAGATTGTTGCTTGTTTTATGAGAACCAAAATAAAAAAAATAAATAAAACAAAATGAAGTTTTACTGTTTTACAAAATAAATAAATAAAATAAAATAAAAAATTTAAATCAGTTTTCGTACTAAAAATTTCACATTTAATTAAATGCGTTACTA
>NW_015695398.1:0-226 GCF_001515625.1 Sinocyclocheilus rhinocerous
TGAACCCATCCATCTGTTATATCAAAGTTGGCATGCATTTTTTTTCCAGAAATATGACTGGATCTAATAGCCTAACGTTTCTGCTTCTGATCAGTTTGACCCCAGCAAAAAATAAAAATAAAATAAAAACATTATAGAAAGTACAATAAAACAAATAAATTGCGATTTTTAAATATATTTAGCCTACTCGTTCATACATAAGGGCTATGAGACCCAAAGCTAAGTG
>NW_015695399.1:0-226 GCF_001515625.1 Sinocyclocheilus rhinocerous
ATGGCGACAAAGAGGCAAAACTTACGGACTGCAGCTTTAATGTCTCACCTGCTGTTTCTTTGTAATTAATGGTGACATTTACTAGCAATGTCTGGGTGAAAACTGTTTCTACACCAATTTTTTTTTCTTCAGTGGAATTATTTCAGTTGAATGTGTATACAGTTTGCTTTGTATACTCTATATCAGTGTTACTCATTGCGCGGCTCGCGAGCCTCATGCGGCTCGC
>NW_015695400.1:0-226 GCF_001515625.1 Sinocyclocheilus rhinocerous
AGTCACTTGCTAATCATGCTAGCAACATGCTAGTAGCATGCTAATTGTGCTAGAAACATGTTAGCGACATGCTAGTAACTTGTTAATAATGCTAGCAACATGCTAGCAACATGTTAGTAACTTGCTAATAATGCTTGCGACATGCTAGTCACTTGCTAATGATGCTAGCAACACGCTAGTTACTTGCTAATCATGCTAGAAACATGCTAGCGACATGCTAGTAACT
>NW_015695401.1:0-226 GCF_001515625.1 Sinocyclocheilus rhinocerous
CTCTGTTGGATGTGATTCTTTGAATCCATTTATATGGAACTCGATCGATTCTGCGATAAAATAAAATAAAATAAAATAAAATAAAACATAGTGACTTTTTATCTGACAAGTCTGACTTGTGTTTCCTCAATTAATTTACACTCAGAATTGTCAGATAAAAAGTCACAATGTTTTTTTTGTTTTTTTTTATCCCTCATATAAACTCACAATTGCTAGACATAAACTC
>NW_015695402.1:0-226 GCF_001515625.1 Sinocyclocheilus rhinocerous
AGAACCATACAGGGGCTTAACAGGTTCTTTATATGGTAGTGGTGCAATATAGCACCTTAACCACTCTGAAGAACCTTTTTTATTTTAGAGTGTATCGGTCAAATGTCTTTGTGTAATGTGAATCAGAAACGTATGTGCACACAGTTAGTTAATGCCATCCAGTAGCTTACTAATACAAACATTAGAAACAGTCATAATAAGAAACCACTGTAAACATTCGGCATCA
>NW_015695403.1:0-226 GCF_001515625.1 Sinocyclocheilus rhinocerous
AGAAGACACAAAGCAACCAATAGCATTGTTGAATGGGCTGAGATGCAGACTGCCACACATTACTATAGCAGGTGTGTTTTTCCGAGTAAAAGCCAAATGTTAACCATATTAACATATTCCATGGTGTGCTATAGAAAGCAACATATGGCTCTCAGTTGTGTGCTGTCATTGGTTCATATAGCTCAATACAAATAGTCATCCAAAAGAAAATTCCCTCCAATTCTAA
>NW_015695404.1:0-226 GCF_001515625.1 Sinocyclocheilus rhinocerous
TGACTTTTTTCTTAGAATTGTGATTTATGAACTTGCAATTCAGTTAATATCTCACAATTCTGACTTTTTTTCATAGAATTGCGAATTATGCTAGCTTGTAATTGTTAGTTTATATCTCACGATTCTGACTTTTTTAGAATTGTGAGTTTATATCTCAAGATTCAGACTTTTTTAGAATTGTCAGTTTATATCTCACGATTCTGACTTTTTTAGAATTGCGAGTTTA
>NW_015695405.1:0-226 GCF_001515625.1 Sinocyclocheilus rhinocerous
AGTGTGACGCTGCTTCAGATCCTCTGTGTTCTGTGTTCATCAACACAAGCGTCTTCACAGCGAGACTCACACTAGACTGACACGAGGAAACCTCTGACCGCTTCACTGAGGAAAGAGGAAGTTTTCTCTAAGACACATGCTGTTAGTTTGCTCTACAATACATCTAAAACAAGAGAAACCAAGAGAAAGAAAGAACAATTATCAGGCACATTTTCTAACAAAAAAA
>NW_015695406.1:0-226 GCF_001515625.1 Sinocyclocheilus rhinocerous
AGAAGTGAAGGGCAAGTGTTGCATGGTCTATATTGACGACATCGTGGTGTATTCTAAAACCATGACAGAACATCAGCAACACCTCCACCAAGTCTTCACATGTCTCCATAAAGCCGGACTCACACTTAACCTTAAGAAATGTAACTTCATCCAGAGATCACTTGCATTTCTTGGTCACATAGTTTCGGACGAAGGGGTAAAAACAGATCCCTCTAAAGTTGCAGCA
>NW_015695407.1:0-226 GCF_001515625.1 Sinocyclocheilus rhinocerous
AGACATCGATGGCATTAATGGCAGCGAAATATTAATAATATACACTGTCAAGATTAACCGTCCATTTAAAAAAATGAAATGGAAAATTTCATAAAGTCATTGAATTGAATTACATGGATGCACGTTTTGGCAATCAGACCTTAATATTCCTTATTAAAGTACTATATACAAAGAAATTTCCAGAATACTTGTATTCAGCAAGGACACACTAAATGAATCAAAAGTG
>NW_015695408.1:0-226 GCF_001515625.1 Sinocyclocheilus rhinocerous
CTGTGAATGCGTAAGGCACAAAGTGCCTCAAAAACCTTCTGGATGGCTAAACAACACGTTTGTTTTACATAGACTTGGCTGTCGCAGAGATGGCGTGATTTCTCTAGACAGTTATGTCAGTGATATCTTTCAGAGATTAGAATTGTTTTTGTGTACCATGCTATAAAAATCGCTTACAGCGCCTTAATGAATGAAATGACAACAGTGCAAACAGACTTTCAAGAAA
>NW_015695409.1:0-226 GCF_001515625.1 Sinocyclocheilus rhinocerous
TTTTTTGTTTATTTTTAGTGCAACAGAGAACACAACACAGTCAGACCACCTGTATTCATTACAGATAGCTATTGTTTCCAGGTTGTTTTGCTGTTTGAGAGCACGTGCCTGTAGCTTTACTGCAGTCAAGATGTGGAGAAGGCCCTTGATCTCCTCATGGAGAGACTGAGGTATGCTACTCTAGTACTGTTTGCACAGTGCAGTATCATAAACAATAAAAAAAAAA
>NW_015695410.1:0-226 GCF_001515625.1 Sinocyclocheilus rhinocerous
ACAGACATTCCTGGACCCTTCCATTGCTCCACATTTTGACCCCATCTTCCATCCCCAAAATGCAAAAACCTGCGTGCCTCTGGTCTTCTCTGTGGATCTTCATCTGGATAAATAATGTAAAAAAATTTGTTTTCCAGATCAACAGAGGAGATGGAAGCGGCAACCTGACTGTATGTTTTAAGCCTTCCATCAGCAACTCGTCCAGTCACTTGTTAAGTTTCTGCTA
>NW_015695411.1:0-226 GCF_001515625.1 Sinocyclocheilus rhinocerous
AGATCACCCAAAATGAAAATTCTGTCATCATTTAGGCTACTCACCATCACGTTGTTCCAAACTCGTATTTGATTACATCTTTTGTCCATGCAATGAAAGTGAATGTTGACTGAGGCTGTCATTTTGCCTTTTGTGGTCCATGCATGGAAGGAAGTCATACAGGTTTGGAACAACATTAGGCTCAATAAATGATAGAATATGAATTGTATGTGTTATATATCTATTC
>NW_015695412.1:0-225 GCF_001515625.1 Sinocyclocheilus rhinocerous
TTTACCACTATTCCCTGGATTAACATATAATAATTTAGGTACAATGGGAGTTTTTTCATCTTCACAGTTAAAAGATTTAGGTAGGTGGGTGGGTGTGTGTGTGTGTGTGTGTGTGTGTGCGTGCGTGCGTGTGTCTAGGATGGAGAATCTGATAATGAGCATTGCGAACCACAAAACTGTCATATGACTCCACCACAAGACCCTACAGTAAGATTGCACACAATA
>NW_015695413.1:0-226 GCF_001515625.1 Sinocyclocheilus rhinocerous
ATGTTCAGAACAGAGTAACTACAGTAATTAAGCCATGCCCCCTGGAGGCGTTTTACCCCACAGACTGTTTGAAAAAAAAAACTGGATACACATCATGAACAGCTGATCATCAGCTGATACAAGCTTGACTGACGTGGCCTGCCTGAACTAACGCGATGCTCGATTATTCTCATATCATTTTTTTACATTTACTTTTAGTCATTTAGCAGACGCTTTTATCCAAAGC
>NW_015695414.1:0-226 GCF_001515625.1 Sinocyclocheilus rhinocerous
AGATCACTGTCAGTGCTCTGGCGGCGTGAGAGGCCTTTTATAGCTATGTGCTCATAAATTCGGGCACAAGGGCCGCAAAAAACAGGCATAACCCCGCCACCCCCTCCCCTCTCTCTCTCTCTCTCGCTCTCTCTCTCGCCGTGATGTCTCTGAGAAACCGTGGCGCTTGATTGCATGAGCAGCACGTTATTGATCGCCATCGCTGTTTTGATGGCAGAATGATGAG
>NW_015695415.1:0-226 GCF_001515625.1 Sinocyclocheilus rhinocerous
ACTCACTCACTCTCTCACTCACTCACTCACTCACTCACTCACTCAAATCAAATCTTACTGGCCACAAAATTTACATTGTATACATGATCAAATTATCAAGAGCTGAAGCACATGAAAGCAAACTTACCACAGCACAGCGAGTTTCTTCTCAGCTATTGTGGCAGAATGACTGGTAAAGTTCTTTAATCTCATTGCGTACCTTAAATAACAAAAGTACAAGAGTTAC
>NW_015695416.1:0-226 GCF_001515625.1 Sinocyclocheilus rhinocerous
AGATGTGTATAATGAAAGATGAGACAGGAAATGAGAAGAGGAATCGTGCAATAATACAAGCCAGACATGAAAATGTGTGATTGCACTAGGATCATTGGTCAAAATGTCAGATTATGTGGCCACCCACTAAAGACACTTTCTACAGCCACCCACTACACTCTTAAAAATAAAGGTGCTTCATGATTCCACAGAAGAACCTTTTCGTCTAAATGGTTCCATAAATAAC
>NW_015695417.1:0-226 GCF_001515625.1 Sinocyclocheilus rhinocerous
AAAAAAATAAAATATATATTTTTTTAATATCCTGTAATATTCAGTTTTGTTAAATGACACTATAATTCAGATTTATACAATTCAAATTCAAATAAAACATTTAAAAAACGCAGAGAGCCATCTTAGAAAACGGCTCTCAGATGGGAGCCGACTCATATCGTTCACTTAAAGGAGTCGACTCAGACGAATCTTTCGGGAACGACACGTCACTAGACCTTTCTATCCG
>NW_015695418.1:0-226 GCF_001515625.1 Sinocyclocheilus rhinocerous
AGATGTGTATAATGAAAGATGAGACAGGAAATGAGAAGAGGAATCATGCAATAATACAAGCCAGACATGAAAATGTGTGATTGCACTAGCATCATTGGTCAAAGTGTCAGATTATGTGGCCACCCACTAAAGACACTGTCTACAGCCACCCACTACACTCTTAAAAATAAAGGTGCTTCACGATTCCACAGAAGAACCTTTTCGTCTAAATGGTTCCATAAATAAC
>NW_015695419.1:0-226 GCF_001515625.1 Sinocyclocheilus rhinocerous
AGAGACACCGCGTGAACACCGAATTGATTCCTCTTTCACATACACCCAAAGTTATGATACAATACCCATTTTGGCAAGTATTCTATTAAAAACAGTCGGTTATGTCTTAAGTGAATGTAAACAGCTGAGAAAGAAAACGGATGTGTGTCAGTATTATGTCCGTGCATTTGGTCTTAAAGATACAGCAGCCAATAAATACCTGCTTCTGCTAATCAAATAACACCAC
>NW_015695420.1:0-226 GCF_001515625.1 Sinocyclocheilus rhinocerous
AGAAGGATTTATTTCAAACACTTGACTGACGTTATGAAGTGAGTTAGGAGTAAAAACATGTTATTGGTATTTTCACGTGGTTTCAGATGGAGCAGCATTTACTACACAGAGCCACTGAGAAGCTACGCAAACAGCTTTCGTTATTGCAGAACGATATCTTTGATTTCATAATCGCGCGATTGAATTTTGTGTAGCTTGTCAGTGAACTACGGCTCTGTGTAGTAAA
>NW_015695421.1:0-226 GCF_001515625.1 Sinocyclocheilus rhinocerous
AGAGGGGCTGCCAGACAACAGCGGTGGAGGAGGCAGGAGCGGGTGGGAGGGCGGTTTATTTGTGAGTCTCAGGGCTAAACTCGGGATCGGGAGCCTCCTCTGGGCTGGACACGGGAACCGGGGCCCTCTCCAGGTGGGACGTGGGAACCGCAGTCCACTCAGGGCTGGACGTGGGAACAGAGGTAACAGAGGGCTCCGAAGAAGGAGGGAGTAGAGGGAGCAGGTC
>NW_015695422.1:0-226 GCF_001515625.1 Sinocyclocheilus rhinocerous
AGCATAAATAAACATTTGTTTTCATTGTTGATGGGTTTTTCGTACAAAACTGGATCGTGCAACCTTAAAGCCCAGGGCCCCCCGTAATCAAGGGCCCCTGGGCACTGGCCCCATTGGCCCAGTCAGTAATCCATCCCTGAATGTGCAGCATCCACCTGAATGATGTGACGGCAGCCATACTCATAGCCGCGGGAACGTATTTTGAGCAGGGGGGGCTGAGGAAAAA
>NW_015695423.1:0-226 GCF_001515625.1 Sinocyclocheilus rhinocerous
TTTAATTCAGTTCAACAAGAGCACAGTTCCTTCAGTCAGAGAGACGTTTCCTTCAGCATCATCATTGGCAAGTAAAAATGCATAACTTATCCTTTAAAATGAAAATTTGATAAATAGCTTTACGTCATGGAGAGTTGTGTTATAAAATGTTTGTTATAAAGAGTTTTTAAGAATAATGCACTTAGATTTCAAACAGCAGTGAAAGCACCATGAGGCAGCAAGAGAC
>NW_015695424.1:0-226 GCF_001515625.1 Sinocyclocheilus rhinocerous
AGCACCTCAATACCATGGTAAAAATGTAATATGGCTTCTAGGTATCTGTATGAAAAACAGTAGTTTAAATACAATTGTATAAACGCATAAACGCCATTAATCACAAAACAATACTGTAATTATATTCCATTAAATTTATGTGGCGCGATAATTATCGTTATCGATTTATCGCCCAGCCCTAATTCTGCAATATATTCCATGTCTAAATATAAGATACTTAAATATA
>NW_015695425.1:0-226 GCF_001515625.1 Sinocyclocheilus rhinocerous
TACACACACAAACACACAGACACACACACACACACACACATACACGTACTTATTCACAGACACATACACACAAACACACACAGACACACACATATACACACAGGCAGACACACACACACACATACACACAGACAGACACACACACAGACATACACACAGACAGACGCACACACACACAAACATACACGTACTTATACACACAAACACACAGACACGCACACACACA
>NW_015695426.1:0-226 GCF_001515625.1 Sinocyclocheilus rhinocerous
AGCTCTGGGGCTGGAGCCGACACGGGAGCGGGCTCTGGGGCTGGCGGGCTTGTCTTCGGCGCGGCCGGCAGGCGTGACTTAGGAACCAGGCAACACTATTTAAACACATGACAGGATGAGGAGAGGACGAGACATACCTGGGATCAATGGAAATAAAACGGGGAACACCTGGAATCAAATAAACATAATCAGGACAGGAACAGGAAACTAACCAAATATGGGCATA
>NW_015695427.1:0-226 GCF_001515625.1 Sinocyclocheilus rhinocerous
AGCTGGCTCTCAGTCAAATGCACACAAACATGCACACGCTCATTAGCGCGGTTGTTGGCTGTGGGTCTAAAGGAAAGGAGAGCGAGAGTGAGCATATAAGCAATCTATATCAGTACTGTTCATAAAATAGGTCACATAAATACACCACGCCAAAACAGCCATCTTTATCAGCCATAAAAGCCGACAACTTTACACAGCGCAGAGCTGTGTACACACACTTGAGAAA
>NW_015695428.1:0-226 GCF_001515625.1 Sinocyclocheilus rhinocerous
TAAGAGTGGGTCCTTCATATGACAATGTGTTGGCCTAGTTATAGAATATGAGTTTTGCATTATGAATAAATAAATAAATTATAACTTGTGTTACTACATTGTTGGTTAGTTCAGTAATGTTATTTAATTTTTTTAACTGATTGTTTTTCAAAATTATAATGTTCTGTTGTTAGTTTTTTACATTTTGCACGCCATTTTGTGCTGACCTTTTGATATCTTATCAACA
>NW_015695429.1:0-226 GCF_001515625.1 Sinocyclocheilus rhinocerous
TAAGAGTGGGTCCTTCATATGACAATGTGTTGGCCTAGTTATAGAGTATGAGTTTTGCATTATGAATAAATAAATAAATTATAGCTTGTGTTACTACATTGTTGGTTAGTTCAGTAATGTTATTTAATTTTTTTAACTGATTGTTTTTCAAAATTATTATGTTCTGTTGTTAGTTTTTTTAATTTTGCACGCCATTTTGTGCTGACCTTTTGATATCTTATCAACA
>NW_015695430.1:0-226 GCF_001515625.1 Sinocyclocheilus rhinocerous
GCTTGAGGAACAGCTCTTCCCTGATAACTTTGCCAAACGAGAGATTCTCTCACTTACTGTCCGATGTCCTAATGTAGGATGCAGTGATAAAATGGAATTGCGCCAACTGGAGGTAAATTTGAAGGTTTGGTATGGTAAAAGTATTTTAAATGCTGCATTTAAAAAATTTTTACTTGCAAAAAAATAAATAAAAATAAATTCTGTCAGCCCCGTCAGGCCAGTCGCA
>NW_015695431.1:0-226 GCF_001515625.1 Sinocyclocheilus rhinocerous
AGCAGAAGACCACCAGAGCCAGACAGCAGACCACCACGGTGGAGCGGACAGACCAGAAGACCACCACGGCAGAGCCTGGGAACTAGGGAAAATTGAGACACAAGAAACAGACAGAGCATATACGGTCGCAAGGACCGAGGCAGGAAACACACCAAGTTCAAAAATATTCTCCCTGGTGACGACTGAATGGGCAGACAGTTCCAAATCTGGCTTATTGACTGAAACT
>NW_015695432.1:0-226 GCF_001515625.1 Sinocyclocheilus rhinocerous
AGTCAAAATATTAATAAAAAATATATAATATTATCTCAGTGATACCAAAATAACACTTGTGTATGTGTTTATTTATATAACTCAATAACGCAATAAATTTACACTTTACACTCTCTTGTTGTTGCCAAGTCAATAGCAAATTTCCCTCTCTGGCCACATAAACACAACGGCAGGGACGGATTATCGCACGTGCCCAGGGCACTAGACCAGAGGGGGGCCCAGCCGA
>NW_015695433.1:0-226 GCF_001515625.1 Sinocyclocheilus rhinocerous
AGTAGGAATAACCAGTGATGTTTTCTTAGAGGGAGGAAGACAGACAGATTTTGCTCCTAATTAATAAACAATTATAATTGATTTACAGAATTGCAAATGTATTTCATTATGATAGTTAATCAATACAGTTATACTAGGTATCATTTTATGGTGCATATTGAACCTTTTTGGGTACTTCTAATAAACTGCATGCTATAAAAGGTCATTGGACAGCATAACAACTCTT
>NW_015695434.1:0-226 GCF_001515625.1 Sinocyclocheilus rhinocerous
AGTTGAATGTTAGATTTGATAATGTTTTAAATGAAGGACTAAATGAATAAATTTAAGACATTTTTCACAGACCGTTTTACTTACCAAGGGTGCTAATATTAGCGGAAAGTGCAATACTGCAAGTGTTTTTCCTCATTGTCTAATTCTTATATCTTGATATTTCTTTTTTATTTTTAATATCTCATTCTTTCTGTTCAATATACAGACCGCGTGAATGTAAGGTTGG
>NW_015695435.1:0-226 GCF_001515625.1 Sinocyclocheilus rhinocerous
AGGCGAGGAAAATCTTTTTTTACCACAGGTTCATATTAGAATTTTGAACCAAACGTTGTAGGTTTAATTAAAAACAGGTAATTTTCAGGTCAAGCAGATGTCAGATGTTACATGATCAAACATACAGTAAATAAGATCTTAGTAAGAGACACATTTAAAAGAAATGGATTTAGAGCAAATAAATAACAATAAAACGAATAAATAAACAAACAAATAAATACACACA
>NW_015695436.1:0-226 GCF_001515625.1 Sinocyclocheilus rhinocerous
GTCAAACTCAGAACTACAGTTATCATTACTATCTGTATTATTACCATTTTAAGAATTGTCATACTCAGAACTACAGTTTCAGGTCTAGTATAGGGTTATGGCCGCATCTTTGTTTTTGATTAAAACATTATTAATTCATGGCAGAGTGGACTACATCAGAAACCCTGATAAGCTTGGTTCGGATTTATCAAAGTCTCATTTGTGGCGTTTAGCCTTGTCTCGACAG
>NW_015695437.1:0-226 GCF_001515625.1 Sinocyclocheilus rhinocerous
AGGAAGATACTGCAGTTGTTTTGACTGAGTTTGACATTCAAACTTCTAAATTCATTTCAAATCAATAAAGTCTTCTATTTCAACTTCAAAAGGTGTGTCTTGTTTCGGATTACTAAATGAACATTTCAATTCAGGTTTTACTCTTGTATGTAATTCAGGACACATGCTATTGCATTAAATAGTAGGTTTCTTGAAGCATCTTTGAGACGTTGCCACAGTTCTTCTG
>NW_015695438.1:0-226 GCF_001515625.1 Sinocyclocheilus rhinocerous
CCTCTGTGTACTACAACCAGTCTTCAGCAGATTATTCACATCCTCTACATACTGCTACAAAAATTACACCAACAAAGGTAGTGGAGGGATTTTCAAGTAAACACAATATATTACACCTTACAGTAAAGGGGCAGAGAATCAATAAAGTATTGTTTGTTTACCTCTGCAGGGCCCTGTACAGGGGATGAATCGTCTTCTTCCACAGCAGCATATGTATGCCTACCAA
>NW_015695439.1:0-226 GCF_001515625.1 Sinocyclocheilus rhinocerous
AGAATTTATTTATTTTAATAAATTAATACTTTTATTCAGTAAGGACACATTCAATTGATCCAAAGTGACAAAAAAAATCTCTTTCAAATGAATGCTGTTTTTTTAACTTTCCATTCGTCAAATGTGACCAAGAAAATTGATAACGGTTTCCACAAAAATATTAAGCAGCACAATTTTCAATAATAATAATAATAATAAGAAATGTTTCTTGAGCAGCAAATGAGCA
>NW_015695440.1:0-226 GCF_001515625.1 Sinocyclocheilus rhinocerous
AGGTTTGGAACAACCTGTGGGTAACAACCTTTTCTGTAAATTACAGAATTTTCTTTTTGGGTGAACTAACCCTTTAGTTTATTTCATGCACCTCTTACCTAATGAGGTGAAGATCTGAATCAGGTTTGTTGAATAAGGGAGACATACAACATGCAGAGCAGTGGGTCCACAGGACAGGGATTGAAAATCACTGGCATAATGTGTCTAAATGTTCCTTTTGGACTCT
>NW_015695441.1:0-226 GCF_001515625.1 Sinocyclocheilus rhinocerous
CAAAATGGGATACACAAAAGCCCATAGTCGCTTAAGATGTGCGTGGGCCTGTTACTGTACGTCGATTAAGCCATCCATCCATTTCAAAAACGAACGATACTTTTTCTGTGAAGAAAAAAAGCAAACAAAATCAAAAACGCTACTTCTTGATTTCAGTTTCAGACTTCCAGATTTCGGATATCCTACTTTTTCTGGATAAAATCGCTCCGCCCTTTAGGGGTCCTCC
>NW_015695442.1:0-226 GCF_001515625.1 Sinocyclocheilus rhinocerous
CAAATGATACATTCCGTCATCTGTCGCAAGCGTCTTTCACGTTGAAATATTTGCGGGAATTTCCCACGTACAAGCACGGAAACTGGGAATCAGTAGAATTATGCGCAATCCCACGCCGAAATTCAAGCCTTGTCAATAACTTTGTATTTCAGTTTATGCTGGTGTGTTTTGAGTGACATGCCACTGTTTTCAATATTCTTTGCCTTTCTCTATGCATGATGCCAAG
>NW_015695443.1:0-226 GCF_001515625.1 Sinocyclocheilus rhinocerous
AGGGTCATTTGACACTGAAGACTGGAATAATGACAGCAGGAAATGCCATCACAGGGATATATTACATTTCTTTATATACATCATATAATAATAGCTTACATGTGAACAGGTGTATGGGATCTCAGCAGCATGTGAATGATGTAGTTTTAATTACGATGAAGTTTTATGGATTGGGTTGTTATGTGTGTGTGTGTGTGTGTGTGCATTTCTGTGAACTCACCTGTAC
>NW_015695444.1:0-226 GCF_001515625.1 Sinocyclocheilus rhinocerous
TTTGTACTAACAAATAATCCATAAGAGGACATTCAAACAAAATGTTTTTTTGCTTTTAAAAACACAAGACTCGGGTAGTGATGGTTGCTTTCGAAACACTGCTTAGGGGAGCTTTTGAATCAGTGGTTCAGAGCTTGACTCACAAAGTAATGTGAATTCAGAACAAAATAGGTTTTGTTACATCATATTGTTTCGAACCTTCGAAACTGTGATTCATTTAGCAAAG
>NW_015695445.1:0-226 GCF_001515625.1 Sinocyclocheilus rhinocerous
CAAAGGCTGGATCACATTAAAACACAAGAAATCTGAAAACAGTCTCGTCTTCTATTGAATGCACACTTGGTGTACTTCAAATCTTAAAAACACATTTTTACTAAATAAAATGAACTTATAGATAATATTACTGAAATAAAAGACTGCGTAAGTGTGCTTGAGAGTGCATTTTAATGACTGTGTTTCTGACTGTCATACTTAAGTACAGTTTTAAAAAGTGCACTTT
>NW_015695446.1:0-226 GCF_001515625.1 Sinocyclocheilus rhinocerous
GCCTACCTCTCTCATTCTGCACGAATCCAAATGTTTCCATATTCGTGAAGTATCTGGATGCTAACCTATTATGTAAACTATAGGCTTTGTTTTTCACTCAAACTATCGCCGTAAAACATCATCTTTCACATATAGGCTATATCAGCAGTGAGGCGCTGGTCACACTGAACCACACAGACCCTACTATGGACTATTTAAATTGAGCAGTGTAACTTTTTATGTTTCT
>NW_015695447.1:0-226 GCF_001515625.1 Sinocyclocheilus rhinocerous
ATGAATGATGAACTGACACCTGCTGCGATTAAAGAAACCTCCTCATCTGCTTTAGTAACCACACAAAAACCTCCTCAGTTGGTTTAGTACATGTGTCCTCAGATTGCACACATACATTGCAAGAGGTCTGTCAAAGATCACTTCATCTTGAAAAAAAATTTGCTGTGTACAAACCTCTGATAGATGTCTTTAAAGGGGTCATATGATGCGATTTCAATTTTTCCTT
>NW_015695448.1:0-226 GCF_001515625.1 Sinocyclocheilus rhinocerous
CAACACACATATATAAGGGACTCAATACAGGTAGAGAACAACATACGGTAAACATTATACTATACAGAGAGTGTGAAATGAAAACAATAATAAACACAATAACCACAGTACACATATACCTTTGCAGTGTAGTACGGTATGAATTAGTGCAAACAGAATGTCAGGGTACAGACTAGTAATGAGAGTCCAGTCAGTGTAACTGATAGAGTGCAGTGCATATGAGGCT
>NW_015695449.1:0-226 GCF_001515625.1 Sinocyclocheilus rhinocerous
ATCTTCAAAATTATAATAAATATAATCTTTAATTATATTAAATGTTTAAATGTATTAATTCAACAGAATTCTGCTCTGGAAATCCATATGAAGATTTAAAAAAATAAATCTTTATCAAGTAATAATGAATGATCTGAAGTCATAAAAATTAATTAGGCAGAAATCTTTAGATTTCTAAAATATAAAAAAATATAGTAAGTGTTTAAATATGAATTCCACAGAAGTT
>NW_015695450.1:0-226 GCF_001515625.1 Sinocyclocheilus rhinocerous
AATGTAAACGATGGACCTTATTGTAAAGTATATCTGATAACAAAAGATCAGCTATTTAATAGCTGTCTAACCAATACAATGATATTGCCAAAGCTACACTTTTTTATTACATATAGTCTAGGCTAGAGTCTCCTGGTTTATTCCATATAGAACTGAAACTGTATTTGTAAAGGGAATTGGAAGGAAATAAGGCATGAGCTGCATATTAGCAATCTTTGACCTTTGG
>NW_015695451.1:0-226 GCF_001515625.1 Sinocyclocheilus rhinocerous
AATGTTGTGCTATGACACTGTTTGGAACTATTTTCATTGGCAGAATAGAGCAAAAATTGAGCAATATTGTGTCTATAATAGCATATTTTTTAACTTTAGTTTTTTTAACTATATACGATTCGATAAAGTGTAGCATAATGCTCTTAAGAGGAGGATGAATGGTATTGGAAACGAGAAATGGTATTGACCTAAAACGGGATTTACAAAACAATGTGGATGAGTTTTG
>NW_015695452.1:0-226 GCF_001515625.1 Sinocyclocheilus rhinocerous
AACAAACAATAAGCCAAAAACCACAGGGAACAAAGAACAGAATGATGGGCAAACAGACAACCATTACATTCAGCAACTCACAAAGAACTAAAGAAACACTAGTGCTGTATATATATATACAGGAGGCTAACAAGCTGAATAAGATAAGATACAAATGGACTACAAACACCACGGGAAACAGGTGACATAAAAGTCCAAGACAAGGCACAGAAAACGCAACAAAAAC
>NW_015695453.1:0-226 GCF_001515625.1 Sinocyclocheilus rhinocerous
AATGTAAACGATGGACCTTATTGTAAAGTATATCTGATAACAAAATATCAGCTATTTAATAGCTGTCTAACCAATACAATGATATTGCCAAAGCTACACTTTTTTATTACATATAGCCTAGGCTAGAGTCTCCTGGTTTATTCCATATAGAACTGAACCTGTAT
Organism: Sinocyclocheilus rhinocerous; assembly: GCF_001515625.1. Classification (NCBI taxonomy): domain Eukaryota; kingdom Metazoa; phylum Chordata; class Actinopteri; order Cypriniformes; family Cyprinidae; genus Sinocyclocheilus; species Sinocyclocheilus rhinocerous. The sequence continues at coordinate 165 of NW_015695453.1, forward strand.
TTGTAAAGGGAATTGGCAGGAAATAAGGCATGAGCTGCATATTAGCAATCTTTGACCTTTGG
>NW_015695454.1:0-226 GCF_001515625.1 Sinocyclocheilus rhinocerous
TCATTATTCCTGCAATAAAAAATGGATGATATTTTACAAAAAAAAAACGTTAGTGAGGACTCATTTTAGAACTATAGTTTTTTTGTTTGGTTGTTGTTGTTGTTTTGTATTGAGACACTATTTTTGACAATTAAGCACATTTACCCCTCAAATTCTCATTAAAACAATAAAACAAAAATAAAATAATTAAATAAAATAAAAGTCATTAATGTAACATATCTGGACA
>NW_015695455.1:0-226 GCF_001515625.1 Sinocyclocheilus rhinocerous
TTCAGCTTTGATCACAGCAATAAATTACATTTTACAAAATATTCACACAGAAAATGGCTATTTTAAATGGTTAAAGTTTTTTTTTTACTCTGCTTTTGATCAAATAAATACAAATTGTTATAACGTGTATAACCACAAGTCTTAAACATTATGCACTTATAATTGCTTAGTAACCATGTATGTGCAAAATCAATAAACCCAGTAAGCAAAAAAAAAAAAAAAAAAA
>NW_015695456.1:0-226 GCF_001515625.1 Sinocyclocheilus rhinocerous
CAATGTTTTATCCAGATCAGATATTGATGTTCAGACAGCAGATGTAATGAACGCACAGAACATTTATGAGGATTATTTTTTTTTCTTCAGTTTGTAAATCAGTATTTTCTCACCAAGTTTTTTCTCACCAACCCCTCTTTAGAGATATATAACAGAGCCATATCTGTCCCTTAGGGATATTTGAGATGATTAGATAGAGTAAAAATAGATGTATGGGAGCAAAAAG
>NW_015695457.1:0-226 GCF_001515625.1 Sinocyclocheilus rhinocerous
CACACTACTGGAGCAGATCCAATAATGTCTGTACAGACGGGACACCGAAATCAGTCCTCTTCTCTAACTCAGTTACACCTGTAACCTCAGCGACAATTAAACTAAATAAAGACATTAGCTCAGTTCTCAACCTAGTGACCCGCCTACAGCTGGCCACTCAAACGCTGCTGGGTTAAGCAGGTAAAGAGTAGAATTACACAACCTTCCAAGATGCCTCGTTTCGATT
>NW_015695458.1:0-226 GCF_001515625.1 Sinocyclocheilus rhinocerous
TATAGACAGGCTCTAAAAGCTGCCAGGGCTGAGCATATCTGCAAACTCGTAGAAAATAACCAAAACAATCCAAGGTTTTTATTTAGTACAGTGGCTAGCTTAACAAATTATCAGATGTCACCCGATCTAAATATTCCTTCGCAGTTGAGTAGTAATGATGTTATGAATTTCTTCATGAATAAAATAGCATCAGAAATACAATAACAAATGTAGAATCTACAGCGTC
>NW_015695459.1:0-226 GCF_001515625.1 Sinocyclocheilus rhinocerous
CTTAATCTATTATTTTATTTTTAATGTATGGAGAGCACAATAACGGCAAGATTGATGCAGTGCTGCCAGCATCTAAAAAACAAAAATGCATATTAATGCCATTAATGTCTCAGCATTTCATATTGTTTCTCATCTCACAGATGTCAGTATCTTTATTGGAAACATTAATCATTTACTAGACCTGGTTCTACTGTTCAACTGACTAATCTGCTGAAATGCTTTAAAA
>NW_015695460.1:0-226 GCF_001515625.1 Sinocyclocheilus rhinocerous
CACCCTCGCTGAGGCTAAAGGTGCTCCTGTTGGGTTAAAGTTTGGCTGGGACACTGGGAAAAAGCGTACGTGGACTTCTACGAGCTTATTGGAGAAAAATTAAATGCATCACTTTTCATATCTATCTTGCTCATCAAACTATCATTTGCTACAGTAAATATTTGACGATCAATGGTGTTTACACGCTCTGGCCAAGGCATGCCTCCTCACCGAGTTCATTTCATAT
>NW_015695461.1:0-226 GCF_001515625.1 Sinocyclocheilus rhinocerous
AGGATCTGCAAATCATTCGCCATCGTCCTCAGTCATCTCTCCTTAGTCTGTTTATGTGGTAAGTGAAAATTTATTTACTGTAATGTAACAGGCAACCATTACACCGGACTGACAGTTGTCGTGTCGCGCCGCGTCGTGCCGCATCAGCTAAAGTCTGTCTACACTGGATGCGACAAAGCGACTTGAAAATCATTTGAAATTTGTGTCAGCACGTCATAAATAGAAC
>NW_015695462.1:0-226 GCF_001515625.1 Sinocyclocheilus rhinocerous
TTCACGTCTAATTTCCGATTAGGAAACTCGTATTTACGATAATTCAGATAGCACGTGAAGGCATTATAAGCACCGGATAAAAATTAAGAAGTTTAAAAGAAGATTAATTTAGCTCGTGTTTACCTCCTCTCTATCCGGAAGAACAGGTTTGACTTGACCACAGAATACTTTCAGTCTCGCTTCTTAAAATGGAAAAAGAGGAAATAAAATAACACTTTTAGAATTA
>NW_015695463.1:0-226 GCF_001515625.1 Sinocyclocheilus rhinocerous
CACTATAATCGTGATATGAAGTTTTCATACCGTTACATCCCTAGTATGTATTACCCATAAACCTTTTGCACACAACATGTAGAGTATGTCTAAAAGCATTAGATCAATTTAGCACTAGAGGAACTATTTCATAGTTCCTAGAACTATTGGCGGGAGTACCCGCTTTTGCCGTGTTAGCACTGCAGGAACTAGGAACGTATTTAGTTCTAGGAACTCTGTTTGGGGG
>NW_015695464.1:0-226 GCF_001515625.1 Sinocyclocheilus rhinocerous
TGCATAGCCTGATTCACTGATGTCATCAGTGGTGATGTGTAATTTGGTTTGTTATTACACTACAGATTTAGATAAAATGCAATCAGAGACTCAGACACATGAAACAATTTTATCATAAGTTTCTTGTCAGCGCATACGTGCTTTATAAACACAATTGCACCAGCCACAGAAAGACTTACAGTTAACAAGTCAAGGGTCAAGAGGCAACTAAAGCAAACACTATTCA
>NW_015695465.1:0-226 GCF_001515625.1 Sinocyclocheilus rhinocerous
GAAGTTGATGTTACTCCTTATATCCGCTGATATTCCTCACAACATACACTCTACGATTCTACCAGGACTTTGATTTGACTAACATATAGCGCTAACTTAAATGCCAATACGACCAGGGCACATAACATTTTTTTTTCCTTTCCACATCTTGACCTTCCAGTAAAGTGGTTGAGAACCAGTTGGCTTCACAATCAAACATAACTTAAAAACAAGAGATCCTACGACA
>NW_015695466.1:0-226 GCF_001515625.1 Sinocyclocheilus rhinocerous
ACACACGGTCTGACTTAACCCTCTATTGCACGCATTCTGAAATGTTTCCAAAATATTTGATTCACTTTTCTTGCACATTTTTAGTCAAATAAAACGTTTTGAATAGCAATATTCGGGGGTGTTTCTTACAATATAAATAAACCAGTCATTTCGTGCAATCCAAATTGGCTTTTGGCGCCCTTAGCACCATTAATAACAGTGCTAGATACATTTTAAATAAGGAAAA
>NW_015695467.1:0-226 GCF_001515625.1 Sinocyclocheilus rhinocerous
CACTGACAGCCTCAATTAACCTTGCCATTTAAATCCATATCATTAAAATTATTTGATATTTATTATTGGGAGGGTCAGCAGGTGTCTTCCCTTTTGATTTTCTTATCACATAACAAATTGGCTGACTGCAAGTTGGTTATATCACACGGACTTTGATTTAACAAACAAAAATACAATAAAAAAAAATAAAATAAAAATAATTAAGCCACATTGACATTTTTACGGT
>NW_015695468.1:0-226 GCF_001515625.1 Sinocyclocheilus rhinocerous
CTCTCTCTCTCTCTCTCTCTCTCTCTCTCTCCAAAACCATTTGAGAAAAAATAAAAGACCAGCCTCAGAATCTAGAATGAAAATCGAAACATAATCAGCGTTTATACTTAGAAAATTTATTGATATAATTTTCTTTGGTAATTTCCTTATCTTAAAGTTGGACATGCCATATATCATAATACACACGTGTAAAGGGCCCTTTGTTTAATATTTATCGAAGCTTGAT
>NW_015695469.1:0-226 GCF_001515625.1 Sinocyclocheilus rhinocerous
CACGTGGACCCCGTTACATAAGCCTTCAGAGCCTTTAAAAATTTACGCTTCTTGCACACATCTAAATTATTCCATACACACACACTCACTCATGCGTGAGCGTTTGCGTTACAATTTCATTATCATCTGTAGCATTTATGAGACAAGAGACTCTTTTTCAAAAGCCTAGATCTCAAAATTAAAACTTAATAAATGCATGTATGAGAGAACAATCAGGTCCTCAGGA
>NW_015695470.1:0-226 GCF_001515625.1 Sinocyclocheilus rhinocerous
CATACAATTATTATTTTTTTATGATACATAGAAGGGTTTACCAAACTGGGTTTTTGAGTTATGAGTTATTAATTAAATCATAAAAATGTAACAGAAAATATCTATAAAATAAAACACTTTCTAAAAAATAATTTTTATTATGTTATTTGTTTAGCTAAATGTCATGTGAACATTAATCAATATCAGAGAACCGTGGACATGTGAAAGTGTTGTTAAATTATGGGAA
>NW_015695471.1:0-226 GCF_001515625.1 Sinocyclocheilus rhinocerous
CACTGAGCTAGCACATAGCTATCCTCAGATAGCTAGGCTCTAGGAGAGGGGACCACTCCATGAAAGGCTCACTGCAATTGCAGTAGAACACAGCTAGCCACAGGTAGCTGTATTCAGCTCAGCCCATCCTGCCACCATAGTGGCCGGAATGTAACCACTCTCAGGTAGCTATACTACGGATGACCCCAAACCGTGTCAGTCCCAAGTAAACAATACACAGCTAGCC
>NW_015695472.1:0-226 GCF_001515625.1 Sinocyclocheilus rhinocerous
CATATTTGCTTGTCACACAGAAATCTGAAGGAGCATCAGAGATTTTGCTGTTTTCACTCGACAATAAATAAATCCACTCAGAAAAACGCGAAAAAAGTAAAAAATGTAATAAAATAAGATAAAAGCACTCCTTGCTGCAGATGGAATTGCATAGGCCTAGCTCTGCCTCCAGTTGCAAAAGAAAATAAGTATACAAATACAGACTCTACAACTTTCAAACAAACAA
>NW_015695473.1:0-226 GCF_001515625.1 Sinocyclocheilus rhinocerous
CATATGCTGGTGAGCCTAACCACTGTAGAGCCTTTCTGACTAAGTCTTCAATGTTTTTCTCTCTCCAACCAGTGACATTCGCCACGGAACAGTCAAAGGTGGCTCTAGTGTTGACAGTGCCGTCAGGACGCACGGCTCTGTGGGGAACGGCGGTGTAGGAGAATGAACAGTCCTGTTGCACTTCGTTCCAGGCCCTCTCTTAGGAGATAAGACGGGTTTTTGATAG
>NW_015695474.1:0-226 GCF_001515625.1 Sinocyclocheilus rhinocerous
CATCTCTCCATGCAATTTACTAAAAACCAACGTTAAAGGAAAAACTAAATATTAGATTTGACTTATACTATATCGGAATATCCTGCACTGACCATTTTTTTATTCTAAAAATGCTTGAAATGAAATACTTGAGAAGCAACACTGCACAAGATATTAAAACTTGTTTTCATAGATTCATAATATGAATTTAAATGCATTTCGTCTTATTGCACTAGCAATTTTTTTT
>NW_015695475.1:0-226 GCF_001515625.1 Sinocyclocheilus rhinocerous
CAAGTCCTCTGCACAATCTGACCTGTGTTGCAACCTGGAATTAAATCATGCCATTCTGATATTGTCTGACTAGAGGAGAACTGGCCCCCCCGACTGAGCAGAGGTTTTTTCTCCATTTCTGTCACCAATGGAATTTTGGTTCCTTGCTTAGTTGGGGACGCTTGACTGATTGCACAGACACTTATTGGAAGAGAGCTGAACTGGATGATGACATCACTGAATCATC
>NW_015695476.1:0-226 GCF_001515625.1 Sinocyclocheilus rhinocerous
CATTTTTCAGCACTCAGCTCCTGTTTGCGGATCATATCACCTCCACGGTCAGGATGTAAACGATCCAGGGCACTGGTCAGTCGCCGATTCATGAGCAACTCAGCAGGACTTTTTCCAGTTGATGAATTGGGTGTGACGTGCTGTGACAGCAAAGAAACTAGCAAGTCGGGTCTGCCACTCACCTTGAGTGATGCGAGACAGGGCCTCCTTGGTTGTCTGTACCATG
>NW_015695477.1:0-226 GCF_001515625.1 Sinocyclocheilus rhinocerous
TCTCACGAGATTCGGACACGCGTCTACTTAAAGTGCGTCCGAAACGCCTACTTCTCTACTATATAGTAGGGGAAAAGCAGCAGGCGAGCGAATAGTATGTCCGAAACCTCAGTATTCATAAAAGAGTAGGCGAGAAGTTCCCGGATGTCCTACTGCTTCTGTCCAGCTTCTTGAGCGCTCAACGATGGATACTTTTCTATCCCAGGAGGCCACGCGAGAGGATACA
>NW_015695478.1:0-226 GCF_001515625.1 Sinocyclocheilus rhinocerous
CATCAGCAAGCTCTCTCTCAGAGGGGGAAGAACCGCAGCACGGGCTTCCGAGCCTCGAGAACGAGCTCTAGATCTAGGGGGCACGGGTGGAGATAGGACGAGCCATCTCCAACCCATCCACCAGATCATGTGCGATCACCGCGATCTCAGTTGCCGCTGTGCCTCAGCAGCAGCGGGACCTCAATCGCAAGATCACAGGCACGGACACACTCCTCGGAGCGTGCCC
>NW_015695479.1:0-226 GCF_001515625.1 Sinocyclocheilus rhinocerous
GACAGATCGTTAATGGCTAGTCTATGGTAATACAGTACATCGACGAGCAGGACATCCAAACGCTCGACTATCATTCATCGACTTCTCAAATATGGCGGATCATCTGAAATATGTAAGTATTAGCAACTTTACATGGCCGCTTAGTCTAATGTTAACCTCGAGAAATGTGCACTATAGTGTTTGTGTGGAGTGTGAAGCTGAACAGTAGCACTCGCTGCAGGACAGA
>NW_015695480.1:0-226 GCF_001515625.1 Sinocyclocheilus rhinocerous
CCTTACATTACACTTCCCATTGATAAGAGGTAAGGGCTGTATTTATTCATGACAGCTACAGAGGGGGATTAAAGTGTTTATATAAGGTTTATTGGTTCATTAAAGGTAAAATAACATAACAACACACACACACAGAGTCTCACGCACACTCCTTTTCACACACACACACAGTCTCACACAAACACACACACACACACACTGATCTTACTGTCTATATGAGGATTTA
>NW_015695481.1:0-226 GCF_001515625.1 Sinocyclocheilus rhinocerous
AATAATAATAATAATAATAATAATAATAAATTTAAAAAAATGGTGTAGGATTTACTCTGAAACGATTTTCATTAAAAAAATTGCTAGTAAATTTCACAAATAATTCAAAGAAATAGCAAGTAACACAATTAAATTAAATATGAAAATTGAAGTTGAAAGACTGAAATAGTATTTTATTGTAAGCATACTCCAATAATCTTTATTTACAACTTTGCAATATATACAG
>NW_015695482.1:0-226 GCF_001515625.1 Sinocyclocheilus rhinocerous
AGTCTTTTACCGTTAAATTCACGGTCATTTTTTACAGTGTACACAACCCTGGTTGCTAGTAGGAGTTCCTACTCTACTGCTGTATTCAACATATGAGGCTGCCGATCAAGGAGGTTAAACTATACTTAACTTTGTCACATTGCCTAAGGCAGGAATGTCCACTCCTGCTTCTGGAGGGCCCCTGTCCTGCAGAGTTTAGCTCCAACCCCAGTTAAACACACCTGAA
>NW_015695483.1:0-226 GCF_001515625.1 Sinocyclocheilus rhinocerous
CAAAACATAAAGACAGAGAGAAATGTCCAGCCTTAGGAGCAGAATGCAGGAGATGTCACAAGAAAGGCCATTGGGAACGCATGTGCAAAACTAAATTAGTCCATGAAGTCATGAGGGAAGAAAGACAATCTGACTCATTTTACCTTGGATCTGTACAACAGACAGGGAAAAACACAGAGACATGGACTGTCAATCTGACAATTGGAAACACACCAGTAGCATTTAA
>NW_015695484.1:0-226 GCF_001515625.1 Sinocyclocheilus rhinocerous
CAGAAACTCTCAACTGTGTGACAGCTAGAGGTGAGAGAGTTCACAATAATATGTTTGCAGAAGGAGAGGAGGAACAAGAGGTGGTTGAAGAAAGGCATAGATATTTCCTGCTGACAGGAGTGTGTTTTTTTGTGTGCAACTTATCTTTGAGTGTTTGAATCTTCAGAAGTGTTCAGGTTATGTTGCACCCCATAATCAAAAGAATTCTTTGAGGTTTGATTAAAGA
>NW_015695485.1:0-226 GCF_001515625.1 Sinocyclocheilus rhinocerous
CAGAAAGAGAGGGACACGACGCGAGAGACCTTGCCAGTCGAGTAGTTGAGTCGTCTCTCAAGGAGCACAATAATCCGGCTAATTGAGCCACAAGGGATGGAAACCTTTCAACCGAGAACCGGAGAAACTTCACAGGGCCGGGGATAAGAGCGAAATAAAGAGCGGACCGACCCCGTGCGTTACAAATCTGATTAGCACTGGGACAAATTGCATCAAATCCCTGAAA
>NW_015695486.1:0-226 GCF_001515625.1 Sinocyclocheilus rhinocerous
TCCTAAAGTCTTCAACAAACCCACCAATGACTGTACCTGAAGAGCAAACTTCTGGAATGCAACAGTATCCCCACGCCTTACATCAGGGGCTTCCAGAACACTGGCAATTTTTCTCAATGCTAGTTGGTGGGGCTGACCAAACTTCTCATGGAGGGCCAACATGGTGTCAGTAAATGGGGTAGGCGAGTTCAGAAAGGCATCTGCAATCAGCTTAGCTTCTTCCAAC
>NW_015695487.1:0-226 GCF_001515625.1 Sinocyclocheilus rhinocerous
CATGAGCGGCCCCATGAGCGCCCAGCAGCACCAGCAGAAGATGAGGCTCCAGCGCATCCAGATGGAGCGAGAACGCATCCAGAGGAGACAGGAGGAGCTCCTGAGACAGGTGAGTGTATGCTGGAGAAACATGCTACCGAATATAGCATAAAAGGCAAAACAGACACGGAAATAACTGGATTTTAGGCCATGTCCACACGTACACGGGTATTTTTATAAACAGAGA
>NW_015695488.1:0-226 GCF_001515625.1 Sinocyclocheilus rhinocerous
GTTGAGTTCCTCCTCAACAGAAAGCCAATTGAACAATTGTGAAAAGAGAGTGACTGCTCCCATCCAGTTTCAATCTGGGGACCTTTCACGTTTGAGGAAAACATGATAACCACTACACTATGGAAATCTGTCTGTAGGGAACAGACCGAAATCTCTAGGTTCATGCTCGGTAAAAAGCGCTTAAAGGTAAAAGTTTCTAAAGCCCAATAAAGGCGCAAAACGTTCA
>NW_015695489.1:0-226 GCF_001515625.1 Sinocyclocheilus rhinocerous
CAGCAATAGTAGCAAAACATGTGAGCATACGAGTTTCTTAATTTGTGATTCATAGAATAGGATTTGTGCACCTGCATTGAAGGAATCGAGAAGGTGAAACTGTTGTGTTGTGTTCGTGTGAGAGAGAAAAAAATCTACAGGTTTGCAACTTTTGTATGTGACTTCAAATTGACCGATACACCAGTGGCATTCCGTCCATATAAGCTGCGAATGCTCTGCATACCCA
>NW_015695490.1:0-226 GCF_001515625.1 Sinocyclocheilus rhinocerous
CAGCTCTCAGATTGTCCAGACGGAGGGAGAAGTTTCCATGTTGAAATTCGTCAGTAAAGAAATGAGCTCTATTCTGATAATCCTGGTGCTGTTTCTCTGATCGACTCTCACCATTTTCATATAGATGAACCAGAGTCTTAGTGTCTTTTCTTCTCCATTCCACCCTCAGTTTTTTCTTTAATAAGCATTCATCAACATGACAGGGCAAAACCACTGAAGATCCCAG
>NW_015695491.1:0-226 GCF_001515625.1 Sinocyclocheilus rhinocerous
AAGCCCTCCAAAATCTCATATTCTACCTGTTCGGCCTGTGATTTTAAATAGCTCTAAAAAGGAAACTCCCTGTTTCCACTGACTAATCTCAATTCAGATTAATAGTCCAGTTCCCCAGGGTGTCCCTCAGCCAGTTTCAAGACCATCTGATTTTGCATTACAAAATAAAACCCTGCAAAATTTCATATTCTACCTGTTCTGCCTATGATTTTGGAAAGCTCTAAAA
>NW_015695492.1:0-226 GCF_001515625.1 Sinocyclocheilus rhinocerous
CTGGCCAACTGGAGCACCGGGAGTTTATGTGGGCCAGCCCTTTGCGTAAATATATATAAAAAATGAATTGTAGTAAATTTACGTATATCCTTCCATCGGCCCAGTTAATTTAGCGTGCAGCGGCTCAGCGCTCGTCAGTGTCAAAATGTTTGAAATAGCCAATCAAAGTGTGTGTGTCGCGCTGTGTGCGACTTGAATGCGAGCTGAGGTAAGATGTAAGCAGCTA
>NW_015695493.1:0-226 GCF_001515625.1 Sinocyclocheilus rhinocerous
ATAGCCCTGCCGGCGGATGTTGACGGTCTCTAGGATGCCGGTGTATCGCAGCTGAACCATCACACGCTCCTTATTGATGCGCAGAGCCAGCCGCTCATCATTGGGTTTGATACAGCGGACGAAATGAGGCGTTCCCACCACCATCTTAGACAGCAGGTCCATGAGAGAGTACTACAATAGAAGACACACACACACACACACACAGGTTTGTTTTTGTGAAAAGTGG
>NW_015695494.1:0-226 GCF_001515625.1 Sinocyclocheilus rhinocerous
CAGTATTAGTTTTTATTTATTTCCAGTGAGTGATTTTAGTTCATCAACATAAAATCTAAATAAAATATTAAATATGAAAATATTTCATGTAAAATTTTCATTTAGTTTTCTAATATAATGTTTATAGTTTTTTTTTTTTCAGCTTGATTTCAATTAACAAAAAAATTTTTTTTAATATTTTGTTTTAGTTACAGTTTTTTACGATTGCTTAAGCACAATTTTGAAA
>NW_015695495.1:0-226 GCF_001515625.1 Sinocyclocheilus rhinocerous
CACAGTCTATATATATATATATATATATATATATGTATATTTATATATATATATACTGACCTGTCTTTTATTTATTCATCAAAAATAAGACAAATTCCATGACATTCCGCGTTATACAGTAAATTTCATTTTTATGACTGGATTCCGCGATTCCGTCCATGCTTTCTGCATCGCGGAAATTATAGGGCCCTACTAATGTAGCAAATGAATATGATAAGCTCATTGT
>NW_015695496.1:0-226 GCF_001515625.1 Sinocyclocheilus rhinocerous
CTAATGTTATTCATCCTCCTCTGGATGGTGCTGTGAACCCAGACATGTCTGCGTTTGCCTTTCCATTGTATTTGGGACTTTTTGACAAAAGGTACAAAACAGCGATTGTAGTCATCTCCACCATGGTTGATCACGCTGTTTTTACTCGCGCGAGTGACACGAAAAACATCCCGCGAGTGATGCGATGCACATATTCGCTTCGCGTCTGGTGTGAACACACCATTAG
>NW_015695497.1:0-226 GCF_001515625.1 Sinocyclocheilus rhinocerous
ATGGAATAATCCTCTGTCAGGGATGAGGGCTGTTAAAATCAATGCCTCACATGCTGAACGTGAGAGGAAAGTTTTCATTCGGTTAAAGTCACACACAGGTAAGGTCTCTCCCTCCATCATATTCGGTCCACCATCCTTCAGCCGGTCACACTAATCCATGCGATCTGTCAAGTGACAGCCTTTTAAAGCCATAAGATAAGACCTAATCTTCAAGTGATCATTTAGG